>NW_022163029.1:0-15819 GCF_008728515.1 Papio anubis | reverse complement strand
TATATTTCTGTTTTGGTACCAGTACCAAGCTGTTTTGGTTATTGTAGCCTTGTATTATTGTTTGAAGTCAGGTAGCGTGATGTCTCCAACTTTGTTCTTTTGACTTAAGATTGTCTTGGCAATGCGGGCTCTTTTTTGGTTCCATATGAAATTTAAAGCAGTTTTTTCCAATTCTGTGCAGAGTACTTTTACTTTTGATACCTTTTGCTTTTGATTTCATAGCCAAGAAATCATTGCCAATCCATTGTAATGAAATATTTGCCCTATGATTTGAGTTTTTTAATTTTAGGTCTTGTTTAGATCTTTGATTCATTTTGAGTTTTTCTTTTAATACTGTATGAGATAAGGATCCAACTTCATTCTTTCAGATGTGGATATCTGATTTTCACAACACCATTTGTTGAAGAAACTCTCCTTTCCTCATTGAATGGTCTTGGTACCCTTTCCAAAAGTCATTTGACCATATTTCTGACCTCTTCATTCTATTCCATTGTTCTACATATCTGTCTTCAGAGTAGTACCACACTATTTTTATTACTGTAGCTTTGTAATAAGTTTTAAAATCAAAGTGTGAGACATACAACTTTTTTTTAAGATTACTGTGGTTCTTTGGGGTCCCTTGAGATGCCATATGAATTTTAGAATGGGTTTTTCTATTTCTGCAAAAAACACTACTGGGATATCGACAAGGATTGCATAAAATCTGTAGGTTACTTCAGGTAGCATTGACATCTTAACAATGTTACATCTTCCAATCCATGAATAAAGAATGGCATTTCATTTGTTTGTATCTTCAATTTATTTTAACAACATTTTATAATTTTCAGTGTCTTCTTGGCTTACTCCTAAGTACTTTACTTTTTTGATGCTATTATAAATGAAGTTGTTTTTCATATTTTATTTTCAGATTGTTTATTGCTGGTGTAAATAAACACAATTGATTTTTGCCTGTTGATTTTCTTTTCTCTTCTGCAACTTTGCTGAATTTACTGATGATTTTTATGTGTGTATGTAATCTTTTTTGTTTGTTTGTTTTTTGAGACCGAGTTTTGCTCTTGTTGCCCAGGCTTGAGTGCAATGGCACGATCTTGGCTCGCTGCAACCTCTGCTTCCCGGGTTCAAGCGATTCTCCTGCCTCAGCCTCCCGAGTAGCTGAGATTACAGCCATGTGCTACCACACCCGGCTAATTTTTGTGTGTTTTTAGTAGAGACGGGTTTCTCCATGTTGGTCAGGCTGGTCTCGAACTCTTAACCTCAGGCGACCCACCTGCCTTGGCCCCCCAAAGTGCTGAGATTATAGGCATCAGCCACCGCGCCCGGCCCCATGGGTGTGTGTAATCTTTAGAGTTCTGTATGTATTAGATCATGTTGTCTGCAACCAGAGATAATTTCACATCTTTCTTTCCAATTTTGAATGTCATATCTTTTACTTGCCTAATTTTTCTGGCTGGGGCTGTAGTACTACATGAATAGAAATAGAAAAAGCAGATTTTCTAGATCATTCTTTATCTTTCCTGATCTTAGAGAAAAAGTTTTCAGCCTTTCACCATTGAGTATGGTGTTTCCCCATTGAGGCTATTGCTCACTTTTCCACTTGGCCTTATTTATAAGACAGCTTATTCTGAAGTAGAATAGTCTTATCTCTTGAGAGAGTTAGGAGTAATATTGTGATTTACTAAGTAAAATTTTATATTATTTTCTTCAATTTAGTCTGCTAAATAGTTAAAAAAAAAAAAAGGCCCAGAAGGCAGCCATGACTGTGTGATAGTTAATGACATTGATGGCAACGGGAAGTGGACAGAGTTCTCTGACTCTTGGGACAGTACTGCTTCAATGATGCTAAAGTCCTTCATTTCTAAGAATTTGTTGCAATTGTCAATTGAATATAAGAGTTGTAAGCAACTCTTATATTCACCTCTCCCCCTCACTTCTTGCAATGAATTCTTTCTTCTTTCAATCCAAATACGTTGGTGCCCAGTGCCTACTGTTCCTGTCTCCTCTTTAAAGCTTTTTCTGACTCAGAATTCAAATAGGCATATTTTCTAGTGCTGAAATTGTGCTGTATCACAAAGGTTCTCAACAGTACAGCAACATTGCCTATAGTCTCTACAAGTAGATCTCTCATGTTGATAATTTTGCCCCTTTTTTTCAAATGGACGAAATGTGATGAATGAAATACAACATTGACTTATTGGCAGTCTTCTGAAGTCAGAACATTGGACAACATATCTAAATCAGAACTTTATTTACACCCAGTGGATTGGAAATCTGAGATAATTTCAAGAAAACCAAGTAGACTTATTTTGAGTTTTATTATCTAGGCATTTGTGTATGCACATGTAAGTTCATCGTAGAATGTGGTAACTGAGGAACAATATATCTAGATAATCTGAAATAGTATATACATATTCCATTCCATTCTTGAGTATTTTCTTAATCTCATACATATTTAGGAATACATATAAATATATAGGAATATGTATTTCTGTATTTAGAAATGTGCATTTTTATATATGTGTATATATATGTCTATATATGGGCTTATTAAATATTTGGTTGTTGTAAAAATTATAGCTGTTTCAGTGAATATGTTGTCCAAGTGAACACTGCTTTTCTTCTCAAACTTCAGCATTCAATGAAATGCCACTTTTCTTTTTACAGAAAAATACCCCTCTTCTCCCTGCCCACCTCCACAGAATAGGTAGTTATGGATATTATGCATTACTTAAGGCAAGTCAGAATGTTAGGAGAAGTACATCAGCAAAATAATCTTCAATAAAAATAATCATTTGAAAGAAAAACATGCCATTTTCATGCCCTAGGCTGCTTTTGATAAGGAAATAAATGACAATGATAATAAATGACGTTTATTTGGCACCCACTGCATAGTCAGCATCAGGGATCTCTGCCACAGGCTGGTTTGTGTTAAAGAAGAGTTGTTCTGCTGAATATGGACTTATGTAAATGTCAGAGGAAACTCCTAAACAGCTACTGCTGACAACTGAGATCATCTTCAGGCTACTATTTCAGAATTTTCTTCTGCTCGAGATGGGAAAAATGGTAGTGAGGAATATTTCTCTTTGATAGATTTCAAATTTATTATGAGTTGAAAACCATAAAACAAGGAGCTCTCTGATGTTCCCTACTGGAGGGACAGAGCTGGAAGATGGAGGAGATTTATTGGCTAACTTGGTCATATTTTGAGGGACTTGAAGGGATGTGGATTTCCAAGAGGCCCAGGTTTCTTTGCCCCAAACATACCCTCTGTGTTTTGTATTTGGTAGTAAAATATGTGAGCAGCGTTCCGTGGAAGACACACAATTTCCTGTCCATCTGTGCTGTGCTACCAATCATCAGCCACAAGCTCAGAGTGTGTCACCCTCAAAGATAAATCGTTCTTCATTTGAGAATGGCTGTTGCAGCTATGTGGCGTATGATTATTTGAATAAGAACAGAGTGATAAAATTGTAATTGGAAAAAAGGGCTAGGGAAGTACGTTTATAGACTCTAGAGGTAGAAAACAGAAGAGAACTCTCTGGGATTCCCAAATAATTTTAACCAGCAGCCCAATTTAATGTATTGAGTCATCTGAATTGCCTATAAATCACCCAGCCCTCTTTATTTTACAGGCACTCCTTCTTTCTGTTAGTGACACTGTGTGTATTATGATATTATATGGCTTAAGTTTCTGCCATTTCTGAAAGGGAAAGAAGGTGTTGCACTCCGCCAACATGTTGGAGAGAGCTGGCCCCCAGGAGCTGTAAGTGCACTGATGTGGGAACATTTCCTCTCAGTGTTGGCTGAGAGTCAGATCTGATTGCTCCACATATTCTAAAACGAGACACTAGAGCACCCTAATGTGGGACTAGTCACTTGTCCCCTCAATCAATTAACATAAAATTAACATTGCAAAGCCTGAGTGTGGTTGAAGATTGGAGAATTTTAGTTCTCTGTGCTTTTTCCTCACATCAAGGCTAATTAGAGGGGCTTTGAGGATAACACTTGGAGAGCTTTTGTGTGGCCTCTGCATTGGCAAGATAGTAGACAGTGATCTCACTCTTGCCTGAGAGCTCTAACAGGCAATGTGAACTATGGCCACAGTGCAGCATTTGTGTCTGGGACTGTGCTGCATTCCCACAAATTATGGGTTACACACATGTGTCTCTCAAGGCTAGTGGTGATCAGGGAGAGAGAAAGTCTGCTGGGGTCTATAGTCACCTTGCAGGGACTCTTCCAAGATGGCTTTTTGGAGGGGAATGGAGCCACCAAGAAAGAGTCTGTGAAGAGGAAGACTACAGAGAATGAGGAGCCTAAAATGGTTAGCAGATGCAGCCAGAAAGTGTACCACTGTGGCAGGGAATGACAGGGGAGAGGTCCATAGCAATGAAGGCTCTGCAAAAATACGCAAAGATACCCATGGGAGAGGCAGCTTTAAATCCATAGCGAGACAAACACAACTCCAGGAGGATTCTAATCTGAAAGATATTATCTATACTCTTATTTTTTTACCCTCTTCTCCACATCTCTGCTGTAGTGTAACTTTCAGATACTTCAGTTCAAAAGATTTCCAAACACCATCCTACTTCTTTCTTCTGGCAATAGTCTTCATATAAACCTACCAAAGTTTGAAACTTTGGTATTGCACTGGAAGGAATTTTTTTATTGTTTTGGATGAAGTCTCGCTCTGTTGCCCAAGCTGGAGAGTGCAGTGGCATGATCTCGGCTCAATGCAACCTCCGCCTCCTTGGTTCAAGCGATTCTCCTGCTTCAGCCTCCCAAGTAGCTGGTACTACAGTAGTGCGCCACCATGCCCAGCTAATTTTTGTATTTTTAGTAGAGACAAGGTTTCACCATGTTGGCCAGGCTGGTCTTGAACTCCTGACTTTGTGATCCCCCCGCCTTGGCCTTCCAAAGTGCTGGGGTTACAGGTGTGAGCCACTGCACCCGGCCAGGAAGGAATTTTTATGATTCAACTTGGACTGTTTTAGGGTCAACATGACAGACAACATTTAGTCATCTGAGTGTATGCATATATGTTGCAGAACTTGTCCTGGTTTTCATTCAAGGAAAGAAAGAACAAAATCTGCAGAATGGGTTTGAGAAAGTAAAAGGAATAAAGGACCTAACTTGTTCAATGCATTAATCATGTAAATAAAAACTGCTTGCTATTCAATTGTCACTCCAACATCAATTACCCAGCTCTGCCCTCCTCATACTATGAGATGGCTGCCTTATTCTAAACTTGTCTTCATTGTGGACACCAGATTGCAACGGATGCTTTCCCATGTTCTTGATTGCAGGCTGAATACTTAAAGGGAAGAACTCTTTGATCCTGAACCTATGAAGAGAAAGCCAATATTACTGCTATTTTGGAGGTTGCTAAGATACTCCTGTTTATAAGCTTTGGCTTCTTCCTCAGTCCCTGCTTTTAAGCTCTTCTTCTGGCTTTAAAAGGCTCTTACTCAATTCCATATCTGACTCTGATAATTCCATTAAGCTGATCCTTCATCCCAGACTGTTACCCATGGATAGAAACTCTCCTGAGAGCTAACCATTTTTCTTCCTAGACTCATAAGAATCCCCATACTGAAGGAAAAGAAACCTTCCCTAACTTCTAAGTCCAGTTGCTGTGATCCTTTGCTGTTCCTGGGAACACTGGTTGCTGGAACTTGCCTGACCACGGTGGGGGATTGCTCTTCTGCTTGGAGACTGTACTTCTCATAGCCAGGCTGAAACTATTATCAGTGAGTCTACCAGCCCTAGAACTTGTTCCACCATAGGAGGCAGTTGCCAGCTTTCTCTCGGGCCTGAGATAGATAAACTTATGTGGAAAACTAAGTCCAAAGAATGTTCTGGGATTAGTATAAATTTAGTCGAAAATTCTATATCATCTTCATTTATCAGTGAAGATGGACTTTAAAATGGACCCTAACAATGATCTTGAGGCTGAAAGTAAAGTTTAATAGATTCCATTTGCTGATAATAAAAGAAACCAGTCTTTTTAAAATAGCTAATATGCTCCAGACACTTTGCTAGTATTTTGTATATGTTATGTTTCAGCTACCTTCAAAAGTAGCATTTTATGATCTGCTTATTTACAGATGAGGAAACTGAACCCTGAGTGGGCTGATTCCAAAACCATGCATTTACCCCAATGTGTGTCACCATTAAGTCACACTGGCTTATTGGGGATTGAGCAAAACTAGAAAATTTTGTTTGTTTTTCACTAAACCTGAGTTGTATTTATTTAAAAAAGTGTTTCTCAACCAGGGATGATTTTTGCCTCTCAGGGGACATTTGGCAATGTCCAGAAACAATTTCAGTTGTCACAACTGTGGTGAGGGTGCCTTTGGCATCCAGCGAATAGAAGCCAGTGATGCTGCTATCAGTGTACAGTACACAGGACAACTCCCTACAACAAAGAATTACGCAGTCCCAAATGTCAGTAGTGGTGAGGTGGAGATACTCTGGTTTAGAGAAATTTCAAAAAGCAGATTGTGTGACTGAATAGACAGCTGGATTTGGCAGTTTTGGCTAAATATGTTACTCAAACAATGGGTGGTTGGGATAGGATTTTATAAGAGAAAATACAAAATTAATCTTATTTTGTGGTTACCCCAAGTCCCCAGAAGTGTTATAGATTTTAAAGTGTTGGTATATATGGGCTGCCTGAGCAGAAAATGTCCTCTGGGAGCCCCTCTTGCCTGGAATGAACCTAGTTACGAATGGTCATTTCAGGTAGGCCTGGTTGATTCTGTCTTATATAGCATGTTTGTGGGTTAAAAACTATTTTGAGAAACCTGGCAGATAATAAAGTAGAGTGACCAAACTCTTTACTAGCAGCAACTGAGATGTCATCAAGGAATCTTGCATTGCTTTCCAGAGTTTTTACCTCTTTGTCTTTCTTAATATCTTCTAAAATCCAAAACATACCTCATAGTAGAGTTCTGAAAATCCAGGTGAGTATCTTATTTCATTTATTTGCATAAGAAGAAAGTCATGCACGTTTGCTCATTGGAACCAATTACCCACTTATTGAATAAGGGAAGTGTAATATTACTTACAAACTGTTCTCCACTGGTGCTCATAGCAGAGGAAAGATTGTTCTGGCATAGTGTAATGGCATCCAAAATATTATAGCATTAATTCAAGAAACCAGACAGTAAGAAAAAAACTAGTAGGCCCTGAGCAGCAGTAATGTTCTGCTCTTGAAGCTGATTAGTTATTTGAAACACAAAACAGCAGAGAAACCAAGAGATTGGAATGGGAAAAGAAATAAAATGATTTGAGAAAAGAGCTTGGAAAGGGAGATGTAATCACCTATTGGCCAACTTAATTTTTGACTTCTAAAGTGAATTAGAAGTAGGAAGAAACACATTTCCTTTTAATGTAATAAAGTGAGTCCAAGTGTAATTCTTAATGATGCTGTCCAAACTGCATTCATATTTCTGCTGCTGCCCAGAGAAGTATAAATGAACGTAAACATCTGTGCATACCCCATGCATTTGTTGCACAACATGCTCATACTATAAAGATCCCCATAAAACAAAGCAGCCTGGATATTACTCAGGCTTATTTTATAATGGTGCCTGTGTTCAAAAATGCATAGAGAGGGTTATTATGTACTCATAAATTCAGGCCAATTAGGCAGAGAAACATTGCAAGCATAATGCCACATGTTCCAGCATTCTATCACCTCCTTTAGGTGCTATTCTGTGGAAAGAAGAAGCCTCAACAGAACTTCACACACAACTTGTTTTCCTGGCAAGCAGAGAACGCACGTTTCTAAGATTTGGGTTGTATAAATCTACTCTTTTATATGGGATGGTGTCCAATAGCTCTTAAACTGGCTGCCTTTCAAAAGAATGGGAAATCATATAATCATAGCATGGGGAAAAGTGTTTGGAGACAGAATTTAACAGCAGTTGGTGGGGGCAGATTTCACAAATGTAGAAAATCATACGTTAGAGTAAATGTGCTTAACTCATTGTTCTAGGATGTTAAGCTTTATCCTTGAAGATTTAAAAAGTTTACAACTCATTGTAGGAAGTATCAATTCACAGGGAAGTAGTAAACATTTATTTGCCCACTATTTAATTATTAGGAGTGTGACTCAGTTCATTGTGTACCCGCTGAGTGCCAAGTATTATACAACATGCTCAGGACAAAAACTTAAGAAGTTTCATGGGATGTCAGTGTAATAAGTGTAAAAAAGAAACTTGTAAACAAATATTACATAGCAATTACTTTTGCACCACCGATTGCTTGTTTTAATATAATGCAAGATGATAAATGCAACTAATTAAGTGTAGGAAGAAGAGAAAAAGATTAGAGATTAGAGAAGTATTTAGAAATTAGTTTGGATAATCTTGTTAACTTATTCAGGTTGGAGACCAAAGGAGAGGCACCCCTAAAATGTGCTAATTAGCCCTCCAAAATGGCGAACAAGATGGACAGAGGTTCTGTGCATCAAGATCATGGTGCATGAAAAAATACACTTTTAAGGGGAACTTGAAGAGTTTAGGAGACTGAATTATTGTTTCTGAATATTCAGGTAGAAATTTCCAGCAACAAGGAAGAAAAATGGGTTATGGCTCTTAGGAGAGCATTCTGAGATTAAAAACAAAAAACAAAAAACATTTGGGATGTTTTTAGCGTTAGGAAGGCCACCATGTTTTGCTGCTACTTTATGAGCAGTGAGAAGGCTTGTGGTTTTGTATGATTTTTCTTTGTTTGGTGTTTCTTATTATTTATCCTTTTTTCTTTTCTTTAGGTTTAGGGGTACATTTGCAGGTTTGTTACATGGGTAAATTGTGCGTTGCAGGGGTTTGATGTACACATTATTTCATTACTCAAGTAATGAGCACAGTACCTGATAGGTAGTTTTTCTATACTTACCCTCCTCCCAACCTCCATCCTCAAGTAGGCTCCAGTGTTTATTTTTCCTTCTTAGTGTCCATGTGTGCTCAACCTTTAGCTTCCAGTTATAAGTAAGAACTTGCAGTATTTGCTTATCTCTTACTGTGTTAACTTGCTTAGGATAATGGCCTCCAGCTACATCCTTGTTGTTACACATGACATGATTTCATTCTTTTTTATGGCTGCATAGTATTCCATGGTGTATATGTACCACATTTTCCTTATGTAGTTCACCACCAACGGGCATCTAGGTTGAATCCATGTCTTCTCTATTGTGAATAGTGCTGTGATGAAGATATGTGTGCATGTTTCTTTACAGTAAATGCTTTATATTCCTTTGGTTACATACCTAGTAATGGGATTGCTGGGTTGAATGGTAGCTCTGTTTTAAGTTCTTTAAGACATCTCCAGACCGCTTTCCAAAGTGGCTGAACTAATTGACATTCCCATCAGCACTGTATAAGTGGTCCCTTTTTTCCACAGCCGTACTAACATTTGTTATTTTTAGATGTTTTGATAATAACCATTCTGATTGGCATGAGATGGTAGCTCATTGTAGTTTTGATTTGCATTTGTCTAATGATTAGTGATGTTAAGCATTTTTCATATGATTTTTGGCCACATATATGTCTTTTGAGAAGTGTCTGTTTATTTATATCATTTTTCTATTTGCTTATTAGGTTGTTTCTTCTTGCTCATTAATTTGCATATAGATTTTGTCAGATGTATAGGTTGTAAATATTTTCTTCCAATCTGTGGGTTGTATACTCTGTTGATAGTTTATTTGGCTGTGCAGAAGGTCTTTTGTTTAATTAGATCCAACTTGTCAGTTTTTGTTTTTGTTACCATTGCTTTTGGAGCCTTCATATGTAATCTTTTTCAGGGCCTCCAGATCTAGATGGAGGCTCCCACACTTGAACTCTTTTTATTAGGTTGTCTTCTAGGGTTTTTAGAGTTTTATGTTTCACATGAAAGTCTTTAATTCATCTTGAGTTGATTCTTGTACATGGAGAAAGGACAAGGTCTGGTTTCAATTTTCTGCATATGGCTAACTAGTTATCTTAGTACCATTTATTGAATAGGGAGTCCTTTCTCCATTGCTTGTTTTTGTCAACTTTGTCAAAGCAGATGGTTTTAAGTGTGAAGCTTTATTTCTGAGTTCTCTAACCTGTTTTGTTGGTCTGTGTGTCTGTTTTCATACCAATACCACACTGTTTTGGTTACTATAGCCTTGCAGTATAGTTTGAAGTCAGGTAACATGATGCCTCCAGCTTTGTTCTTTTTACCTAGGATTGCTTTCGCTATTTGGGCTATTTTTTTGGTTCCATGTGAATTTTCAAATAGTTTTTTTTTTTTCTAGTTCTGTGAAGAATGTTGTTGGTTGTGTGATAGGAATAGTATTGAATCTATAAATTACTCTGAGCAGTATAACCATTTTAACAATATTGATTCCTCCTATCTATGGGCATGTAATGTTTTTCTATCTATGTCATCTCTGATTTCTTTCAGCAGTTTATTGTAATTCTCACCGTAGAGATCTCTTACCTCCCTGATTAGCTGTATTCCTATGTATTCTATTCTCTTTATGGCTAATGTGAATGGAATTGTGTTCTTGATTTAGCTCTCAGCTTGGACGTTATTGGTGTTGTATTAGCTTGTTTTCACAATGCTATAAAGTACTACCAGAGTTTGTATAATTTATGAAGAAAAGAGGTTTAATTGGCTTATAGTTCTGCAGGTTTAACAGGTAGCATGGCTAGGATGCCTCGGGAGACTTGCAATCATGGCAGAAGGCAAAGAGGAAGCAAATATGTTTTACCATGGCTGAGCAGGAGAGAGAGGGTGGGACGGGGGAGGTGCCACATACTTTTAAATGATCAGATCTTGTGGGAGTTTACTCATGATCATGAGAATAGCAAGAGGGAAATCCACTCCCATGATCCAATCACCTCCCACCAGGCTCCTCCTCCAATTTGACATGAGATTTGGGCAGATACCCAGATCCAAACCACATCATTCCACACTTGGCCCTTTCCAAATCTCATGTCCTTTTAACATTGCAAAATATAATTATTGCTTCTCAACAATCCATCAGTCTTAACTAATTTTAGCATTAACTCATAAGTCCACAGTCTAAAGTCTCAAATGAGACAAGGCCTCTCCTTTCTGCCTATGGATCTGCAATAAAAAACAAGTTAGTTATATTCAAGATACAATGGGGATATAGGCATTGGGTAAATGCTCCCATTCCAAATGGGAGAAATTGGTCAAAACAAACAAAGGGGCTACAGGCCCTATGCAAGTCTAAAAACCAGTAGGGCAGTCATTAAATCTTAAAGCTCCAAGATGATCTCCTTTGACTCCATGTCTCACATTCAGGCCACACTGATTCAAGGGACGGGTTCCCAAGGCCTTGGGCAGTTCCACTCCTGTGACTGTGCAGGTTACAGTCCCCATGGTTGCATTCATAGACTGGAGTTAAGTACCTGCAGCTTTTTCAGGCACACAGTGTAAGTTGTTGGTGGATTTACCTTTCTGGGGTTTAGAGCATGGTGGCCCTCTTCTCACAACTCTCCTAGGCAGTGACCCAGTGAGGACTGTGTGTGAGAGCTCCAATCTCACATGTCCCCTCTGCACTGCCCTAGTAGGGGGTTCCCCATGGTGGCTCCACCCCTGCAGCAGACTTCTGCCTGTACATCCAGGTCTTTCCATACATGCTCTGAAATCTAGGTGGAGGTTGCCAAAATTTGATGCTTGTACCCTCTTAAGTAATGACCCAAGCTTTACCTTGACCCCTTTTAGTCATGGCTGAAGCTGGGGTAGCTAGGATGCAGGGCACCATATCCTGAGGCTGCACAGAGCAGTGGGGCCATGGCCCTGGCCAACAAAACCTGTTTTCCTCAGAGGCCTCCTGGCCTGCGATGGGAGGGGCTGCCTCAAATTTCTCAAACATATCTTGGAGTTATTTTCCTCGTTTCCTGGCTATTAACATTTGGTTCCTCTTGATATATGCAGATTCTTGCAACTGGCTTGCCTTGAGTTTCTCCCTAGAAAATGATGTTTTCTTTTCTACCACATGATCAGGCTGGAAATTTTCCAAACTTTTATTTTCTGCTTCCCTTTTAAAAATAAGTTCCATTTCCATACCATCTCTGTTTGAATGCATATGACTGTGGGCTGATAGAAGCAGTCATGTTGGATGCTTTGCTGCTTAGATATTTCTTCTGCTAGGTACCCTAAATCATCTCTCTCAAGTTGAAAGTACCACAGATCCCTAGAGCAGGGGCCCAATGCCACCAAATCTCTTTGCTAAAGCACACAAAGAATGGACTTTGCTCAAATTCCCAATAAATATCTCCTCTCCACCTGAGGTTACCTCAGCCTAAACTTCATTGTCCATATCACTGTCAGCATTTTGGTCAAAACCATTCAACAAGTATTTAGGAAGTTCCAAACTTTCGCACATCTTCCTGTCTTTTTGTGAGCTCTCCAAACTGTTTCAACCACTGCTTGTTACCCAGCTCCAAAGTTGCTTCCACATTTTCAGGTATCTTTATAGCAGTACCCCACTCCTGATATCAAATTCCTACATTAGTCCATTTTTACACTACTATAAAGAACTACCTGAGACTGGGTAACTTATGAAGAAAAGAAGTTTAGTTCACTCACAGTTCCACAGGATTAACAGGGAGCATGGCCAGGAGGCCTCAGGAAACTTACAATCATCAAGGAAGGGGAAGCAAGGAAGTCTTACCATGATGGAGCAAAGTGTGAGGGTGAGTGCCATATAATTTTAAATGATCAAATCTCATGAGAACTCATTCATTGCCACAAGGACAGTAACGAGGAAAACTGCCCTCATAATCCAATCACTTCCCAACAGGCCCCTCTTCTAATTCAACATGAGATTTGGGTGGGGCACAAATCTAAACCACATCAGGTATATAGAAATGCTACTGCTTTTGAACATTGATATTTTTAATGCTGAAACTTTGTTAAAGTTGTTTAGCAGATCT
This sequence comes from Papio anubis, assembly GCF_008728515.1. Lineage (NCBI taxonomy): Eukaryota > Metazoa > Chordata > Mammalia > Primates > Cercopithecidae > Papio > Papio anubis. The sequence continues at coordinate 2,884 of NW_022163029.1, read as the reverse complement.
AGGAGACTTTTGGCAGAGATTATTGAGCTTTCTACATATAGAATCATATCGTCTGTGAAGAGAGATATTTTGACTTCCTTTTTTTACTATCCGGATGCCTTTTATTTCTTTCTCTTGTTTGATTGCCCTGGCCAGGACTCCCAGTACTATGTTGAATAGGAATGGTGATGAAGATGTCTTGTTTTGGTTTTCAAATAGAATGCTTCCAACTTTTCGCCATTCAGTATGATTTTGATTATGAGCTTGTCATAGATGGCTCTTACTATTTTGAGGTATGCCCCTTTAAAGCCTGGTTTGTTGAGAGTTTTTATCATGAGGCGATGTTGAATTTCATTGAAAGCGTTTTCTGCATCTATTGAGATGATCATGTAGCTTTTTAGAAAACTCTGTTTATGCATTGCATCACATTTATTGATTTGTGTATGTTGAACCAGACTTTGATCCCAAGAATAAAGCCTACTTGCTTGTAGTGAACTAACTTTTTGATGTGTTACTGGATAAGGTTTGCTAGCATTTTGTGGAGGACTTTTACAAATATGTTAATCAGGGATATCGACCTGAAGTTGTCTTTTTTCAGTGTGACTCTGCCAGATTTTGGTATCAGAATGATGCTGACCTCAGAGAGTAAGTTACAGAGGGATCCCTTCTACTCAATTTTTTGGAATAATTACAGTAGGATTAGTACTAGCTCTTCTTTATATATCTGGTAGAATTCAACTGTGAATCTATCTGGTCTAGGACCTTGTCTTGTTGGTAGGGTTTCTATTACTGATTCAATTTTGCAATTCATTGTTCATCTGTTCAGGGTTTCAATTTCTTCCTGATTTCATCTTGGGAGATTGTATGTTTCCAGGAAAGTATCCATTTATTCTAGGTATTCTATTTTGTGTGCATAGAAGCATTCATAGTAGACTCTAAGGGTTTTTTTTTTTTATTGCTGTGAGATTGGTGGTAATGTCATCTTTGTCATTTCTGATTGTGTTTATTTGGATTTTCTCTTATTTTTTCTATATTAGTCCAGCTAGTGGTCTGTCAATCTTGTTTATTCTTTCAAAGAACCGACTTTTATTTTCATTGATTTTTAGTATGATTTTTTTACATCTTAATTTCATTCAGTTCAGCTCTCATTTTGGTTATTTCTTCTGCTAGTTTTGTCATTATTTTGTGCTTGTTTCTATACTTAGGTATAATGTTAGCTTGTTAATTTGAGGTCTTTCTAGCTTTTTGATGTGGGTGTTTTGTGCTACAATCTTTTCTTTTAACAGGCTTTACCTGTGTTCCAGAGAGTCTGATATGTTGTATCTTTGTGTTCATTAGTTTCAAATAATCTCTTGATTTGTGCCTTTATTTTATTGTTTACTCCAAAGTCATTCAGGAGCAGGTTTTAAAATTTCTATATAATTGTATTCTTTTGAGAGATCATCTTAGTGATGATTTTTATTTTTGTTGTACTGTGGTCCAAAAGTGTGGTTGATATAGTATCTTTTTATTTAATTTTTGAGAATTTCTTTATGACTGAATATATGGTCAGTTTTAGAGTGCGTGCCTCGTGCAGATGAGAAGAATGCATATTCTGTTGTTTTGGGGTGGATAGTTCTATAGATGTCTGTTAGGTCCATTTGGTCAAGTCTTGAGCTTAGATTCCGAATATCTTTTATTAGTTTTCTTCCTCAATGGCCTAATACTGTTAGTGGGGTGTTGACATCTCCTACTATTATTGTGTGGTTAATTAAGTCTCTTCATAAGTTGTTAAGAATTTATTTTATGAATTTGGGTGCTCCAGTGTTGAGTACATGTGTATTTAGGATAATTAAGTCTTCTTGTTGAATTGAACCCTTTATCATTATGTAATACCCTACTTTGTCCTTTTTGATTGTTGGCTTAAAGTCTGTTTTGTCTGAAATAAGAATGGTACACTCTGCTCCTCTTTGTTTTCCATTTGCTTGGTAAATTTTTCCCTATCTTTTTACTTTGAGCCTATGGGTGTCATTGCATGTGAAATGAATCTATTGAAGACAGCATACAGTTCAGTCTTGCTTCTTTATCCAGCTTGCCACTCTGTGCCTTTTACATGGGGCATTTAGCACATTTATATTCAAGGTTAATATTAATATGTGTGGATTTGATCCTGTCATCATGTTGTTAGCTGATAGTTATATGGACATAATTGTGTAGTTGCTTTATATTTTAGTGGGCTATATATTTAAGTGTATTTTTGTCATGGGAGGTAACATTCATTTACGTGTTTAGCACTCCCTTGATGACTTCTTGTGAGGCAGGTCTGGTGGTGACACTTTCCCTTATCATTGCTTGTCTAAAAAGGATTATATTTCTCCTTCACTTATGAAGCTTAATTTGACAGGATATAAAATTTTGGGTTGGAGGTTTCTTTTCTTTAAGAATGCTGAATATAGGCCACTGATCTCTTCTGGCTTATAGGATTTCTTTTTATTATTATCATTAATATACTTTAAGTTCTAGGGTACATATGTGCAACATGCTGGTTTGTTACATATGTATACATGTGCCATGCTGATATGCTGCACCCATTAACTCGTCATTTACATTAGGTATGTCTCCGAATGCTCTCCCTCCCCCCTCCCCCCACCCCACAACAGGCCCTGGTGTGTGATGTTCCCCTTCCTGTGTCCAAGTGATCTCATTGCTCAATTCCTATTAAGCTCACTTGGTGCAGAGCTGAGTTCAATTCCTGGATATTCTTGTTAACTTTCTGTCTCATTGATCTGTCTAATGTTGACAGTGGGGTGTTGAAGTCTTCCATTATTATTGTGTGGGAGTCTAAGTCTCTTTGTAGGTCTCTAAGGACTTGCTTTATGAATCTGGGTGCTCCTGTATTGGGTGCATATATATTTAGGATAGTTCG
>NW_022163028.1:0-3713 GCF_008728515.1 Papio anubis | reverse complement strand
AGCCACAGCGCCCGGCCATCGTCAGTATTTTGGAAATGCTCAATCTCTCTGTTATAGAAAAGAAACAGAAGTAATTTACAAAGATATTACTCCTTAAATTTTAAAAAGTATTAAATTCATTTTTATTCAAATACAAAAGAAAGAAAACCTAAGTGAAAATATGACATATATTGAGTTTCAGGAAATTTTGGTTCTTTTTTTTTTTTTTGAGGCGGAGTCTCCCTCTGTCACCCAGGCTGGAGTCTATTGGCGTGATCTTGGCTCACTGCAAGCTCTGCCTCCCGGGTTCAGGCCACTCTCCTGCCTCAGCCTCCCGAGTAGCTGGGACTACAGGCACCGCCACCACGCCCGGCTAATTTTTGTATTTTTAGTAGAGACAGGGTTTCACCATATTAGCCAGGATGCTCTCGATCTTCTGACCTCGTGATCCACCCGCCTTGGCCTCCAAAGTGCTGGGATTACAGGCGTGAGCCACCACACCCGGCCCCGAAATTTTGGTTCTTATGAGATACCTTTCAAAGAAAGAAAAAGGTTTTGAAAAACATTAAGGATTAAACTTATTATTTTTTAATTACAGGTTTCAACTTTGTTTATTAGCTCCATCCCATGAAGATAATCAACCCTTTTATATATTCCCCTACTTATCTTTTTCCCAAATTTTAATTTTTATTACTTTAACCAAAGTAAAGTGTGTAAAGTTAATAACACACTTTATCTTCCAACCATGGACATTCTGGGCCGCAACCACAATTCCCAGTTGTGTTGGCTGGCTTTTCTTCTGGCAGCTCTGCCGTTCCTATTCTGTGTTGTGAAACTGCCTCTCCTATGACCCTCTCATGCACCACATTTAGTCACTCTAGACAAAAATCAGTGACATTGCCTGTTTTTATGCATGGTCATTACTTGAAGAGTATCTGTACCCCTCTGCAGCTAGAGGCAGCATGGCCCTCTCTTCCATCTCAGTCTTTTCCAGACTTTAGATCCTCACAGTTATGTCACAGTGTGAAGCCAAGACTGTTTCCTTTTGTACAACAGAGATATTTTAGTGTTTTCAATGGTATTTATTTATTTATTTATTTATTTACTTTTTTAGAGACGGAGTCGTGCTCTGTCGCCCAGGCTGGAGTGCAGTGGTGCGATCTCGGCTCATTGCAGTCTCTGCTTCCCAGGTTCCAGCGATTCTCCTGCCTCAACCTCCCAAGTAGACTGGCTGGGATTACAGGCGCGCACCACCACGCCCGACTAATTTTTGTATTTTTAGTAGAGATGGGGTTTCACCATGTTGGCCAGGCTGGTCTCGAACTCCTGACCACAGGTGATCCGCTCACCTCACCTTCCCAAAGTGTTGGGATTACCAGCGTGAACCACCGTGCCTGGCCTCGATGGTATTTCTTAATTTTGGTAACCCAGCTCCCCGTCCCAGCCTTTCCCTACAGTCCTGTTGACCTTTACTCTAGAACATGTGACTTCTTATTCAGCAAGGGGTGGAGAGTATCAAAGAAAATAGGAGAGATAGGAAAGACGTAGACAGAGCAAAGCTCCCTTCGACTGCTGGGACGGGGATCCAGAGCACAGAACAAGAAAGGAGAAAAATCCGTTGATATCTACCTTCTCAAGGCTAAAATCTCCGGGGTGAGGAAAAGTGGAGTCACAGTGAAACCGCTAAGAAGGGTTTGATGAAAACAGTTTGGTGGCGAGGAGCTTTGCTTCCTGCCTGTTGGGGGCGTTGCCTGGGGAAAGTACCGTCCCCTAGTGAATCCTCCTTACCCTAGTGAATCCTCCTCAGTCAGCACGCTGCCAGTCTGTATAGTGCCAGAGAGTGGTTAAAAAGGATAGGCAGCCTGGGCACCGTGGCTCAGGCCTGTAATCCCAGCACTTTGGGAGGTTGAGGCAGGTGGATCACTCGAGGTTAGGAGTTTGAGACCAGCCTGACCAACATGGAGAAGCCTCATCTATACAAAAACACAAAAATGATCCGGGAGTGGTGGTAAGCGCCTGTCTTCCCAGGTACTCAGGGGTAGGGGGCTGAGGTAGGAGGATTACTTGAATCCACGACAAGGGGGAGGTTGCAGTGAGCCGAGATCGCACCACTGCACTCCAGCGTGGGCGACAGAGTGAGACTCTGTCTTAAAAAAAAAAAAAAAAAAGATAGATAGATAGCAGATAAACCAGAAATGAGCTGTGCTCCTCTAACCACCGCTCCTGTGGTGTCTAGTAAAGGCTGAAATTCCCTTATTTACTTCCAGAGCTCCTGGCCAAAAATGGTCCAGATAGCTGAGGGAGTCTGAGGCTGTTGGACTTGATAGGGAGGAAGACAGGGGGTCCCCACAGTGAGGGCAAAGTGACCTGCCTCACTGGGACAATGAGGATATCGTCCAAGGCGAGGACTTGGCAGCCTGATTAGGAGCTGAGGCGGAGGCCTGGTGGGTCCAAGGGGCAGACGGCTGAGATCTGATGAGCACAGACCTGGAGTGAGGCCGGCTGCAGCCTCTTCACCACACGCAGGGATCCAGCCTGAACTGCTTGCTTTGTTTTGATCTTAGTGTCAACGCCTCCCGTGTTTCTCTATCAAGTGAAATGCTGCCTTTACAACGACTAAGACCTGTGTGTTTGTTTATAGTAAGAAAGCATCTATTAATTCCTATTTCCTCGGGAGTTTTCATCAAGAAGGTGTGTTGAACTTTTTCAAAGGCTTTGCCAACATGTTGAAGATAACTCATGTATTTCTTCTTAGAACTGTTAGTCATGAGCAGTTTTGTTCATAGTGAGCTAATCTTGCATTCTTGTGACTCCCGTGGCGCCATGGTGTACTATTCTCTAATTTTTTCTTATTTACATCAGTATCAGTTGCACTGCTTTGTAATTTTGTTTTTCTTATTTAGTATAGGTATTAATGTTACACTTGTTTCGCAAAAAGTATTAGAAAAGCTTTCTTCATTTAAAATGTTCTTGAACAGCCCTATAGAGTATTGAAACTCTTTGGGCCTTAAATATTTGGTAGAATTTTCCTGTGAAAGTGAGGGAAGAGAGAGAGACTCTCTCATATTGTTTTATATTGTTTTATATTCAGTGCCTGTTTTAAGAAAAAACAAGGAAGTGAAACCAAAGACGGGCTGTCTCCTGTTATGAGTGTGTTCTGTTTCTTTGTCTCCTTGAACCTCCCATAGTTTTGCATCATAAAGGTGATTGCTGATGTTATTTGGTTCATTAATTTTCCTAAAAGTTATCTTCCGAGTGTGCATTATGGCTTTTAGCATTAAAATACGCCTTTCGCGGGAGCTTGCAGTGAGCCGAGATTACGCCACTGCACTCCAGCCTGGGCGGCAGGGCAAGGCTTCATCTCAAAAAAAAAAAAACCACCTTTTGCTGGGCTCAGTGGCTCACGCCTGTAATCCCAGCACTTTGGGAGGTCGAGGTGGGTGGATCACTTGAGGTCAGGAGTTCGAGACCAGACTGGCCAACATGGTGAAACCCCCTCTCTACTAAAAATACAAAAAGTAGCCAGGCCTGGTGGCAGGCGCCTGTAATCCCAGCTACTTGGGAGGCTGAGGCATGAGAATCGCTTGAACCCAGGAGGCGGAGGTTGCAGTGAGCCGAGATCGTACCACTACACTCCAGCCTGGGCAACAGAGTGAGATGTCATTTCAAAAAAAACAAAAAACAAAAAAATGTGACTTTGTCATCACATGTAGTGTTTCTGTCTTGAATTCTAC
>NW_022163027.1:0-3713 GCF_008728515.1 Papio anubis | reverse complement strand
TTTATTTATTTATTTATTTATTTATTTATTTATTTATTTATTTATTTATTTTTGAGATGAAGTCTCATTCTGTCACTCAGGCTGGAGTGTAGTATAGATCTCAGCTCACTGCAACCTCCACCTCCCAGGTTCAAGTGATTCTCATGTCTCACCTCCCAAGTAGCTGGGACTACAGGCATGCACCACCACACCTGGCTAATTTTTGTATTTTTAGTAGAGATGGGGTTTCACTATGTTGGCCAGGCTGGTCTCAAACTCCTGGCCTCAAGTGATCTGCCCATCTCAGCCTCCCAAAAGTGCTGGGATTACAGGTATGAGTCAGTGTGCCTGGCCCAGATATGTGATTTTAAAATATTTTCTCTCAGTCTGTGGCTTCTTTTTTCATTCTCTCAACAGTGTCTTCCAAAGAGTAGAAGTGTTTAATTTTCAGTCCAATTTATTAATTTGGGTTTTTAAAAAAATGAATTCCACTTTTGATAATACACCTAAGAAATGTTTATATAACCCATGATCACAAAGATTATCTACTTTGTTTTTTTCTGGAAATTTTATAGTTTTAGATCTATTTTGAGTAAATTTTTATATATGGTACAGGCATGGATTGAAGTAGTTTTGTTTTGTTTTGTTTTTGCATCTGAATATCTCCTATTGTTCTAGCACCATTTGATGGCAAAGCTTTCCTTTCTCCACTAAATTGCCTGTACCTTTGTAAAAAATCAGTTGTCCATATATACCTGGGTTTATTGCTAGTATCTCTATTCTGTTTTACTAATCTATTTTTCTGATTTTGTGCCGATACTACACTGCCCTGATTACTATAGTTTTATAATTTGAAATCATGTAGTGTTAGTTCTCTAACTTTGTCATACTTTTTCAAATGTTATAACTATTTCAGATCCTTTGTATTTCCATATGAACTTTAGAATCAGCTTGTCAGCCTGAACTCCTGGCCTGAAGTGAGCCTCAGCCTCTCAGTATTACCCTTTTTTAAATTGTTGGATTTGATTTACTCAGATTTGGTTTAGAAATTTTGTGTGGTGGCTCACGCCTCTAATCCCAGCAGTCTGGGAGGCCAAGGTGGGTGGATGACCTGAGGTCAGGAGTTCAAAACCAGCCTGGCCATGGTGAAACCCCATCTCTACTGAAAATACAAAAAATTATCCAGGCATGGTGGTGCGTGCCTGTAATCCGAGCTACTCAGGAGGCTGAGGCAGGAGAATCACTTGAACCTGGGAGGCGGAGTAAGCCAAGATCTTACTTGCAGTAAGCCAAGATCACACCACTGCATTCCAGCCTAGGGGACAAGAGTGAAACTCCATCTCAAAAAAAAAACAAAACGAAAAACAAACAAACAAAAAAACCAGCTTGTCAATTTTTATCATTAAAAAACTTGCTTGGATTTTTATTAAGATTCCGTTAAACCTGTAGACCAATTTTAGGAGAAATAACATCTTAACGATGTTGAGTCTTCTGACCCATAAACACAGTATATCTCTCCATTTTTAAATTTAAAAAATTTCTGTCAGTAATGTTTTATAGTATTCAGTGTACTGATCTTTCATATCTTTTGTCAGATATATCTCTATTTGATTTTTAAAAATATTATTGTAAATGGTAACTTTTATTTCAATTTCCCATTGTTTATTGCAGGATATGTAAGATTTTAAAAAATATTGATCTTGCATCTTATGACCTAACTAAGCTTACTTTTTCTAAAACCACAATAGAATTAGATTTCCTATGTAGACTATGATGTCATCCCAAATAAAGGCAATTTTACTTCTTCCTGACCAATCTGGATGCCATTTATTTCTTTTAATTGTTTATTGCACTGGCTAGAACCTCTAGCATAGTGAGGAATAGAGTGGAAAGCATCACATTAAGTGTGATGGTAGCTGTAGGTTTTCCAGATGCCCTTTATCAGGTCATGGAAATTCCCATCAATTTCTCCTTTGGTGAGAGTTTTTATCACAATTGCTTCTGCTATGTCTATTGAGATGACAATATGGCTTTTCTTTATTAGTTTGTTAATATGACAAATAACATTGACTAATTTTTCAAATGTCACATCAACCTGCAATCCTGGCATAAATCTCATTCACTCACAATATATTACCTTTTTTGTTTTAAGAGTCTCACTCCAGACTGCAGTGCAGTGGCATGATCATAGCACAATCATAGCTCACTGCCACCTTGAACTCCTGGGCTCAAGCAATCCTCCTGCCTCAAACTCTTAAGTAGCTGGGACTACAGGCACATACTACCATGCACAGCTAATTTTTTTAATTCTTTTTTTTTTTTTTTTTTTTTTGAGACGGAGTTTCGCTCTATCGCCCAGGCTGGAGTGCAGTGGCCAGATCTCAGCTCACTACAAGCTCTGCCTCCCGGGTTCACGCCATTCTCCTGCCTCAGCCTCCCAAGTAGCTGGGACTACAGGCGCCCGCCACCTTGCCCGGCTAGTTTTTTTTTTTGTACTTTTTAGTAGAGACGGGGTTTCACCATATTAACCAGGATGGTCTCGATCTCCTGACCTCGTGATCCGCCCGTCTCGGCCTCCCAAAGTGCTGGGATTACAGGCTTGAGCCACCGCGCCCGGCCTTTTTTAATTCTTTGTAGAGACCAGGTCTTGCTATGTTTCCCAAGCTGGTCTCAGACTCCTGGCCTGAAGTGAGCCTCAGCCTCTCAATATTACCCTTTTTTAATTGTTGGATTTGATTTGCTAAGATTTTGTTTAGAAATTTTGTGTGTATGTTCATAAAGGATATTTTTTTGTAGTTGTCTTCTCCTGTAAAGTCTTTTTCTGGTTTTGATATCTGGATGAGTTTGTATAATCCCAATATTATTTACTTCTTACATATTTGGTAGAATTCAGTGAAGTTATCTGGGCCTGGAGTCTTCATTTTGGGAAGGCTTTTAACTACAAATTCCATTTTTAATAATTAGTTGTTGTTATTTTTGAGACAGAGTCTCACTGTTGCCCAGGCTGGAGTGCAGTGGTGCAATTGTAACTCTTGCAGCCTTCACCTCCTGGACTCAACTGATCCTTCCACCTCAGCCTCCCAAGTAGCTGGGACCACAGGTCATGCCACCACACCCAGCTAATATTTTTTTTTCTGTATTTTTTTTGTAGAGATGGGGGTCTTAATATGTTGCCTAGGCTGCTCTTGAACTCCTGGGCTCAAGCAATTGTCCTACCTCAGCCTCCTAAATTGCTGGGATTACAGGTGTGAGCTACATCTGGCCCAAATTCAATTTTTTAAAGAGAGCTAGTAACATTATTTATTTCTTCTTGAGTAAACTTTGATAGTTTGTGTCACTCAAGGAATTTGGCTATTTCTTCTACATTGTTGACTTTATTCTAAAGGCATAAAGATGTTTATAATCTTCCCTTATTATTTTTAATATCTGTAAAATATGTAGTGATGTCACTTCTTGCTCTGTGCTGTTGTTGTCATACATTTTACTAATACACATGGTATAAACCCCATCATGCATTTTTATTATTTCATTACTTTCATCTAAAAAGTTGTCTTTTAAAGAGCTTTAAATTATAATAAAAAGTTATATATTTACTGTATAATATCTCTAATGTACTCCCTTCCTTTGCATAGATCTGTATTTCTATCTGGTATCATTTTCCTCTGCTTGAAGTATTTTCTTTACCATTTCTTGCAATGCAGGTTGGTTCATGATAAATTCTTTCATCTTTTTTG
>NW_022163026.1:0-3715 GCF_008728515.1 Papio anubis | reverse complement strand
CTTCTTTTTAAGGTTGAATCATATTCCGTTGTCTACATAGACCACATATTTTTCATCTATGCAGGTGTTGATGGCTGCTTTGTTTGCTTCCTTGTCTTGGCTATGGTGAGTAATGCTGCTGTGAATACGGGTATGCAATGTTTTCCGTTTTCACACCTTTCTCATTTTGGTGGAATTAATGTTTTTGTAGCTACTTGTGACAGCACATATTTAAAGTATGTTTGCATGTTTCATTGTGTCCATTGTTGTTTTGATTCTCTCCTGGAAGAGGATAGAAATGTATGAAGGTGCTATTTGGCACAGCATTTAATGGTGAAGAAAGAGACAGTGTAACTGACCACTGCTGGGTCTCAGCATCCTACAATTTCAGAACTACTGTGAATACAAAAAGAATAAAAAACAGTGCTGTCCAGAAAGGGGGAGTCATCCCAAAATATGGTGGCCCTGGGACAACTGGCCTCCCTGCCCGGCCTCTTCCATGGGGGCCCTTTTCTGCAGTGACTGGGGTTTCTTCCCATTTCTCTCTATCCCGTGTCCTGACCCAAAAGACAAGGCATGTCTGCAGCTGTGCCCACACTTGGAGTGTGTCAGTACATTATAAACACTGGCTCAGTGGTATCAGTACATTATAAACTTTGGCTTATTATGGGTTATTTTATTATTTATTAAGTGTGTATTTTGATTTCACTTTACTGACAACACAATAAACCAGGACAATCTAGTGATCGCATCCTCTTTCTTATGTAAAAAAGCACCTTCGAGGAACGTGAGAAGGAGACAGTTTTCACTAGAGTTGGTTAAGGGAGAGCCAGATGGGCTGGGCAGGAGGATTTTTACCTGGAACCTGTGCGATGAGCTGTGACATCCCTCTGCCCACCTTCAATCTCAGCCCCAGCATCCACCTCCTGGGCGCAGAAGCAGTGCAGCGGCGCCACCTGGTGGTCTGTGCTCTTCTATTCCCAGATCAAGCACAGCCCTGAAATCCACCTGTCCCTCCTCTGTGCCAGGGTTTCTTCACTGGACACCAGCGTGAGTCAACTTTCCTGTAAAGCAGAACGAGCATGAGATGGGACCATGTTAGAGGAGGAATGGTGTCATCTCCACCTCTGGAGAGATCCCTGTCACCCTGTTCAGGGGAAGGACCAAGCCTCAGTCCCACGCAGAGAGGAGGCTCTGGCTGTAGCCTGTGGAAGGTGAGGACCTGTTCCCTCTATGCTGACGGCCAAAGCCTACAGACTGGGGCCAGACTTCCCCTCAGCTGTGTCCTATCAGGGTCATCCAGGCCTCAAGGAATAGATCATGGACATTGCCTCCAGTGATGGGGAGCTGGGTGCACACTCAGAAATGAGGTAGTCCTGGCAGGGGTCCTGGGGCTGCCAGTTGTTCTGGGTGCTCAGTGTCCAGAGAGGAGGATGGGGTGGAGGCTTTGTGTGGAACAGGAACCATGCCCCATAACTTATTTTACTCTGCATTGGCCTTTTTATCATAAAATAAAACACAGGTAACACAAAGGAAAAAAGATCTTAAAATGGTGACCTTTAATCAAAGGTAAACACCCTTTAACCATCAGAGAGGGAGAAGTTTGGCAGCTGACCTAGAAGCCCCATTAATTGCCCCAGCTCAACAATGAACTCTTCCCCTTTTCAAATAAAAATCAATCACATCCTGACTTTTATGGTCATCGTTCCTTTGTTCTATTTTATATATTCATCATTCAAAATTATAGTTTAGTTTTACCTTTAAAAATGTTTTGTGTTCTCATTTGTTCTATAGGTTCCTCCTTGAAATTTATATTGTATGGTAAGATTTCCTATTGTTTGAATTTTGTGGTTGCATGCCATGGTGTGATTTGACATTTATCTCTATTACCTGTATTTTCTATAAATTGGTAGTTTGGTATACAGGTTTGGGCATATTCAGGGTTTTTTTCTGTAAGTATTGATGGTTCTGTAAAAGGAAAATAAATCTTGGGGCCCCAAAATTACTAAGCTAAAAGGGAAAAGTCAAGCTGGGAACTGCTTAGGGCAAACCTGCCTCCCGTCTATTCAATGTCTCCACTCTGCACTGAGATAAACTCATGTCTGATTGCTTCCTTTGGAGAAATCAGAAACTCAAAAGACTGCAACCATTTGTCTCTCATCTACCGGTGACCTGGAAGCTCCCTCCTTGCTTCAAGTTGTCACGCCTTTCCGTGGAATCAAATGTTCAGCTTACATATGTTGGTCAATGTCTCGGGTCTCCCTAATATATAAAAATCCAAAGTTGTGCTCTGACCACCTAGGGCACATGTCGTCAGGACCTCCTGAGGCTGTGACATGGGCATGTATCCTCAACCTTGGCCAAATAAACTTTCTGAAACTGAGATCTGTCTCACATTTTCAGGATTCATAGTACAATATCGTGTTTTTCATCAAGAAGAATAATGTAATACTGGTTAATTCTTTTCTTGTGATGTTAATTGCCATTGCTGTTCAATGGCGAAATCTGTTAGTTCACTGTGGATTGCAAAAGGGTTATTTCTTTCATGTATTAGCTGAATAATTTGTAGAACAGAATTTACCCCTGTCTATTATTTGTCGGTTCCATAGACACTTGTATTTTGAGAGACTAAACCAAGCATCCACTCACCTATGACCCAGCAATTGCACTCTTGGTTATATACCAATAGAAATGCATGTATTTGTGTCCCAAAATATGTGAAAATATTATTTATAGCAGTACAATTTGTAAAATCTGGATATAACACACATGTTTATCAACAGTGGAGAAGAGTGAGCTATTTGTAAAATGGAGCACTGACAGCCATGGGAGTCAATAGGCTACAATCACACACAGCAAGACCTGGGACGCGAGGGTGACTGTATTCAGAACTGATGGATCTCGTCTATGGTGTTAGAAATGAAGAAAGTGGCTGCTTTAGCATCAGGGAGGGTGATTTATGATCAAGTAGAACCTAAGGGTGTTTCCTGGAGGCTGGAAATGCTGTACCTTGATGTGACTGTTGTTTGCTCAACTGTTCACTTTATGAAAATCCATGGCCCACTCATGGTTTCCCCACCTCTCTCCATGCACGTTGTCCTTCATTCCAGTATACATTTCTGATGTTTTGAAACAATTCACTATAAGCTAATATAGAATCTCCCTTCCTGGAAGTCCTTAGAAATGCTGCATTGAACATATCAGTGCAATTTTTAGAAATCTCAGGAAATAGATGCCTGTGACTCAGATATAAAGAGGAAAGCCTACAACAAGAGCAGTAGGCTTGGGAGCTGACACAAGTACAGCTTTAGTAATGGCTGTTGAGCCAGGAACTAGAAATCAAATCCCAAATAGGCCCATGGAAGGTGGGGGGTGTGAAATGATGCCCCAGTAGTGCATGAGTGAATGAGTCATGGGCAGTGGCTCATGGGTTGACTTGCCAGTCAGGAACTTGGGAAAAATAAAGATGGAAAAATTAGGGGGTAGAGTAGACGGGTCTGCATAGGCCTCTTGCTATGCACAGAGCATGTGATGATAGTGATTGCATGTGGATGCCCAACAGAAGGGCTCCAAGGGGCTGGGGCTCCCTGTAATCAGGTGGGCAAGATGGCTTGATGGACGATGCCACTCAGCCGCACAGGGCTTGCTCATGGAGTCTGTGCACAAAGTGGCCGTGGTGGCTGGGATGGATACTGCATGGGCACAGCAACTGACTCGACTCACCAAGGCTGACCTG
>NW_022163025.1:0-3715 GCF_008728515.1 Papio anubis | reverse complement strand
GAAGGGAGTTGCTGCCCTGCCTGCCAGGACCCCTCCTCTGAGACAGGGGTGCCTTGTGGAACAGTGCACAAAAGTGCCCTGGGCACGAGGGGTCCCTGCACCCCCCACACACTGACCCTGCATCGAGGTCCGTGCACCCCCCATACACTGACTCCTCATCAGGGTCCGGGCGCCCAACACACACTGACCCTGCATTAGGGGCCCTGGGCTTCAGAATCCACCTATGATGTTGCCGTTTCCCTGGCTCTGGTGGCACTGGGGCCCTCCAGGCTGGGCTGAGCATGGGGCCCCCACCAGTGCGTATCCCAGAACCAGCGGGAGTGGGCCTGGGCAGGGGGGCAGGGAATGACACCAAAGGGGACCTGCCCCAGCCTCCCCCTGTACCCTGGGGATTCTCCTTTTCCTTGGCTGAGGGAAGTGGCCTCTCCCTAAAGAAACCTGGGTTCAGGCTGGGCGTGGGAGGAAAGGGGGATGAGCAGGACCCCAGACCTTGGGAATCCTGAGTGGGGGGTGACAGACTCTGCCTATGACGTGCCTGGAACTGTCTGGAGGCCCAGGCTAACCCCCCTTCTGGGGAGGCCCTCCTGGGGAGCCAGGCTCACAGGTTGCTTTGTGGCACTCAACGTGGGGCAGCCACAGGATGAGGAAGGCCATCACCTGGCCAGGATGAGGAAGACCATCACCGCGGGGTCTGCGGGAGGCACACGCAGGCCAAGCTCTAGTCCACCTGGCACCCTGATCCGCTGCAGCCAGTCTCTCAGGCTTGGCCGGGACCTGAAATCCGACCGCCATCCCTGGGGCTCCCGTGCCAGGCGGGCATCCCCTGCTTAGAGGTAATCCCCACCCCCTCCATCTGCTCCCGTCCGGGCGACAGCCACTTTGTCCTGGTGCCCTGGTTGAGGTCGGGGGAAGCTGCCTTTGGACCCGCAGGTCTCGGGCGCAGTGTCAGCGCCCCAACCGAGCCGCCAGGCGCCCTCTGCTGGCCTTAGTCGGAAGTGCAGCCTGGGGTGAGCAGTTCTTTTCCCTGGAGATGGGACCCCAGGGCAGGCAGCATCGCTGGAAGCCAGGGCAGCCAGAGATCTGGTAACTCGTGGAGGGGTCCCCCACTGTCCACTCACAGCGGCAGTAGTAGCTGCGGACTATGCGGACTCAAGAGAGCCCCAGCCCATGTCAGCACCTGAGGCCAAAACCGAGTCAAGGGCTCGGTGTCCGGGCCAGCTGGGGACAGGCCTGGGGAACAAGGATGGCAAGGCGGACAGGAAGGCGCCGACTCCTGGACTGCCTGGGCCTGCTGGGGGTCTCCAGCCAGAGAGGTTGGGTGCGACAAGGCGCCCGCCCTCGAAGGGCTGAGTGCCAGGCCGGCCCTGGGGGCCCACTCAGTCCACACCGGCAAGATGAAGGTGGAGTACAGAGACCTCGCCTCCTGCTGGCTCAGGGCACCGGTCTCAAACAGCTGCTTAATGAGCGCCGACTTCTCCTGCTCCAGCTGCGTGATGCACTCACTCTTCTCGGTCACCTCCTGGGTGAGGAGTCGATTCTGCTCCTTCAGCATGAGGATGATCTGCTGCTGCCATCCGGGAGACAAGGTGGACGTCAGGACAGAGCAGGCGGTCCGGAGGAGGACGTGAGCAGGGCCTGGCTGGCCCAGGCCGCAGCCAGCAGCTCCCCCCGCCACCGGGCCACCTCCTCTACCTTGGGCAGTAGCCGTCCCAGTGGGCGAGGGCTCCCCACAGCCCCAACGTCGGCGCTGGCTCTGCTCTGGCCCAGGCGGCACTGGCACTCCTGCAGTCGTTGCAGCTGCTGCTGGTACCAATTGCGGCCCGGAGCCATCATCTCCAAACCCTGCAGCAGCATCTCCCTCTCCTGCTCCAGTTTCTACATCTGCGTCAGCAGGCCGCAGTCCACGCCGCTGGTGATGGTGTGCCTCCGACCTTCCCCTCGGACACGGGGGGCAGCCGGGCATCCTCTGAATCCGCCTCCAAGACCCTGCAGGCCGCTGCACCTGCGTCGGCGCCCTGGCTCCGTTCCACCGCCGCGCTCTGGGACCACTCGGGCTCTGCTGGGCAGGGCGCCACCTTGGCGGGGGCGTACAGCTGCTCCAGGCTGCGGGCCGGGCCTCTGGGACCTGTCAGAGCGGCGCGAACGCCCAGGGACAGGGGCTTCCTCTCCAGGACCGTCAGCAGATCGACAGCCGGTGCAAACAGCAGGCGCTGCGGCGGCTGGTCTCCGGGCCCGGCCCGGGCGCGCGTGGGGTCCCGGGTGCGGCCGTCGGCTCTCAGCAGCGAGTTGCGCAGACCGGCAACGAAGCGCTGGAAGGTAAGGTAGCAGCTAGCTGGGGCCACCTGACTCAGGCCTTTCAGCACCCCGCTAGGCAGCCCCTGGGCTTCGGCACTCTGCCAGCGGGACTGGATCTCTCGCAGGTGCAAGCAGCCGCGCCGCCGGTGGTCCAGGATGTCTAACAGGGTGAGCAGGCTCTGCAGGAAGGCGCGCGGCAGCTCATCCGTGCCGCGCGCGGGCTAGGCGGGAGACACGCAGCCCTGCTCGGCTGTCGCGGCCCGGGCCATGGGCTCCCGGCCTCGGTCCCCTAGACCACCCGTGTGAGTCCCCGCGCGACCCCACCGCGGGGCCAGTCCGGCGCACTCCCAAGACTTTCAATATACTTCGCATTAAGAAGATTTAGTAGATGACCTTAATAAAATTACGTTTACTCCTATTATGCTAATTGCTAATAGGGAGGTTTGTTTGTTTGGTTTTGCTACCACAAAATTATCTGAAAAGAACATCTTCTGCTGTGTGTCTTATATAATTTTTATAGGATACATGAAACGTTGTATGCATGAATGTGATACTCAGCATGATGTCAGAGTGATGTGATATGACAGCCATTCAATGCCTTATTTTTTTTTTCCAAAATACTTCTGGTGATTGCTTTTTCCATTAGCACAAAATCTACTTAAGTTCAGTTCTACAGACACCCATGATTCATTTTTATATACGTGTCACAGTTCTGGATGGTGAAAACTAAAGGAATGCAAAAAGTGAAAACTAAATGCTTACTAAAGAAGTGTGTCCTGAGGGCGTGCCCAAGATGGCAGAATAGGAACAGCTCCAGCCTCCAGCTCTCAGCCTGAGCGACACAGAAGATGAGTGATTTCTGCATTTTCAACTGAGGTACCGGGTTCATCTCAATGGGGCATGTGGGACAGTTGGCGCTGGTCCTGGTCCACAGGTGCAGCCTGACCAGCCAGAGCTCAAGCAGGGTGAGGCATGCCTCACCTGGGAAGCGCAAGGGGGAAGGGAATTCCTTTTCCTAGACAAAGGAAATTGAGACACACAACACCTGGAAAATCGGGTAACTCCCACCCTAATAGTGTGCTTTACTAAGGGTCTTAGCAAACTGCACACTAGGAGATTATATCCCACACCTGGCCCAGAGGGTCCGACATCCAGGGAGCCTCCCTCATTGCTAGCACAGCAATCTGAGATCTAACTGCAAGGTGGCAGCCATGCTGGGGGAGGGGCGCCCGCCATTGCTGAGGCTTAAGTAGGTAAACAAAGCCTCCCCCAACTCCAATTGGGTGGAGTCCACCACAACTCAAGGAGGCTGGCCTGCCTCTGAAGACTCCTCCTCTGGGGACAGGGCATAACTAAACAAAAAGCAGCAGAAACCTGGGCAGAGGTAAATGCCCCTGTCTGACAGCTTTGAAGAGAGCAG
>NW_022163024.1:0-3718 GCF_008728515.1 Papio anubis | reverse complement strand
CTTTTCAGATTCCCCAAAAACAGTGCTACCAAACTGTTCCATGAAAAGAAAAATGTAACTCTGTGAGATTAATTCACACATCACAAAGTAGTTTCACAGAAAGCTTCTTTTTGTTTTCTTTCTGAGGATATATCCTTTGTCACTGTAGGCTTCACTGTACTTCAAAATATCCTCCTGCAGATTCCACGAAAATTGTGTTAGCAAAATGGTCCTTGAAAAGTGTGGTGTAAATGTGTGAGATGAAATCACGCATCAAAAAGCAGTTTCTCAGAAAGTTCTTTCTACTTTTTATTTGAGAATATTTACTTTTTCACTGTAGGTCTCAACTCACTCCCCAATATTACATTGTAGATTCCAAGAAACCAGAGTTTACAAACTACTCCATGAAAAGAAAGGTGTTACTCTGTGAAGTGAATACACACTTCACGTATAAGTTTCTCAGAAAGCTTCTTTCTAGTTTTTATCTGTTCTATTTCCTTTGTCACCATAGGCTTCAATGCAATCCAAAATATCCCTTCTCAGATTCCCCAAAAACATGCTACCAAACTGCTCCCTGAAAAGTATGAGGAAATGCTGTGAGATGAGTTCACAAGTCACAAAGCAGTTTCTCAGAAAGATTCTTTCCATTTTTTTGTATTAGGATATTTCCTTTTTCACTGTAGGCCTCAATGCATTAGCGAATATCCCTTTGCAGATTACATAAAACCAGTGTTAGCAAACTGCTCCATGAAAAGAAACGTGTAAATCTGTGAGATGAGTTCACACATCACAAAGCAGTTTCTCAGAAAGCTGTCTTTTGTTTTTTATCTGAGGACGTTTCCTTTGTCACTATAGGCTTCAATGCGACCCAAAGTATCCCTTCTCAGATTCCCCAAAAACAGAGACACCAAACTGATGCATGAAATGAAATGAATTGGGTAACTCTTTGAGATGAATTAAAGCATCACAAAGCGGTTTCTCAGACTGTTTTTTCCTAGTTTTTATCTGAGGATATTTACATTTTCACCATAGGCCTCAATGTGTTCTCGAATATCCCATTGCAGATTCCACAAGAAAAGTGTTAGTAAACTTCTCAATTAAAAGAACTGTGTAACTCTGTGAGATGAAATCATCACTAATAAATTTCTCAGAAACTCTCTTTCTAGTTTTTATCTGAGGATATTTCCTTTGTAACTATAGGCTTCAATGTGATGAAAATCATCCCTTCTTAGATTCCCCAAAAACAGTGCTACCAAACTGCTTCATGAAAATAATGGTGTAACTCAGTGAGATGAATTCACATACCACAAAGCTGTTTCTCAGAAATCTTCTTTCTAGTTTTTCTTTAAGGATATTTCCTTTTTCAAAATAGGCCTCAATGCACTCCTGAATACCCCACTGCAGATTTCAGGGAAAAAGTGTTAGAAAAATTCTCAATGAAAGGAATGGTGTAACACTGTGAGATGAATTCATGCATCACAAAGAAGTTTCACAGAAATCTTATTTTTGGTTTTCATCTGAGGACATGTCCTTTGTCACCATAGGCCTCAATGCACTCCTAAATATCTTATTGCAGATCTCATGAAAACAGTGTTATCTGACCACTCAATGAAAAGAACAGTATAATTCTGTAAGATGAATTCACACATCACAAAGCAGTTTCTCAGAATATTTCTTTCTAGTTTTTATATAAGGATATTTCCTTTTTCAGTACAGGCCTCAGTGCACTCCCAAATATCCCTTTGCAGATTCCACAAAAACCGTGTTAGCAAACTGCTCCATGAAAAGAAAGGTGTACCTCTGTGAGATTAATTAACACATCACAAAGAATATCTCAGAAAGCTCCTTTCTAGTTTTTCTGTAAGGATATTTCCTTTTTCAAAATAGGCCTCAATGCACTTCCGAATACACCATTGCAGATTTCAGGAAAAAAGTGTTAGCAGACTTCTCAATGAAAGGAATGGTGTAACACTGTGAGATGAATTCACACATCACAAAGAAGTTTCACAGAAATCTTCTTTTGGTTTTTATCTGAAGATATTTCCTTTGTCACCGTAGGCTTCACTGCAATCGAAAATAACCCTTCCCTGATTCCCCAAAAACAGTGCTACAGAACTGATCCATGAAAAGAATCACGTAATTCTCTGAGATGAATTAATAAATCACAGGGCAGTTTCTCAGAAAGCTCATTTCTAGTTTTTATCTGAGGATATTTCCTTTGTCACTAGAAGCATCAATGCAATCCAAAATATCCCTTCTCAGATTCCTCAAAAGAGTGCTAACAAACTGCGTCATGAAAATAAAGGTGTAACTCTGTGAGATGAATTAATACATCACTAAGCAGTTTCATAGAAAGCTTATTTTTTGTTTTGTCTGAGAATATTTCCCTTGCCACCAAAGGCTTCAATGCACTCCAAAATATCCTTTTGCAGATAGCACGAAAACAGAGTTAGCAAACTGCTCCATGAAAAGAGTGCTGTAACTCTGTGAGATGAATTCACACATCACAAAGCAGTTTCTCAGAAAGCTTCCCTCTAGTTTTTACCTGGGGCCATTTTTTTTTTCATCATAGGTCTCATCTCGCTCCCAAATATCACTTTGTAGATGCCACAAAACAGTGTTAGCAAGCAGCTCAATGAAAAGAAAGATGTTACTCTGTGAGATGAATATACACATTACAAATAAGTTTCTCAGAGCATTTCTTTCTAGTTTTTATCTGATTATATTTCCATTGTCACTCTAGGCTTCAATGCAATCCAAACTATCCCATCTCAGATTCCCCAAAAATAGTGCTACCAAACTGTTCCATGAAAAGGATGCTGTAACTGTGAGATGAATTCACACATCACAAAGCTGTTTCTCAGACCACTTCTTTCTAGATTTTATCTGCAGATATTTCCTTTTTTTCCATATTCCACAATGCTCTCCAGAATATCCCATTGCAGATTCCATGAAAAAAGGGTTAGAAAACTTCTCAATTAAAAGAACAGGGCAACTCTCTGAGATGAATTCACACATCATGAAGCAGTTTCACAGAAAGCTTCTGTTTGATTTTAATCTGAAGATATTTCCTCTTTCACCATAGGTCTAAATTCACTCCCAAATATCCATTGGCAGATTCCATGAAAACAGTGTGAGCAAACGGCTCCATGAATAGAAAGGTGTAACTCTGTGAGGTGAAATCACACATCACAAAGAACTTTCTCAGAAACCTTCTTTCTAGTTTTTATCTGAGGATATTTCATTTGTAAACCATGGGCTTTGATGTAATTCCAAATATTCCTTCTGAGATTCCCCAAAAACAGTACTACCAAACTGCTCCATGAAAAGAGTGGTGTAACTCTGTGAGATGAATTCACACATCACAAAGCATTTTCCTAGAAAGCTTCTTTCTAGTTTTTTTCTGAGGATATTTCCTTTCTCACCATAGGCCCCAACTCGCTCCCAAATATCCCTTTGTAGGTTACACGAAAACAGTGTTAGCAAACTGCTCCATGAAAAGAATGGTGTTTCTCTGTGAGATGAATACACACATCACAAAGAAGTTTCTCCAAAAGCTTCTTTCTACTTTTAAACTGAGGATATTTCCTTAGTCACCTTAGGTTTCAATGCAATTCAAAATATCCCTTCTCAGACTCCCCAAAAACTGCTACAAAACTGCTCCATGAAAAGAATGGTGTAACTCTGTGAGATGAATTGACACATAACAAAGTAGTTTCTCAGAAAGCTTCTTTACAGT
>NW_022163023.1:0-3718 GCF_008728515.1 Papio anubis | reverse complement strand
AGGGTCTTTGAGAACACCTCTCAGGCCTGACCGTGGCCTTGGGAAGAAGACTCCCAGGCTGAGGGTCTTGTTGAGAGTTTTAATGTCCCCTTCAGGGACATCTTTGCCTTTCTTTCTTTCAGAAGGGGAATCAGTTCTGGACAGGAGGATGCCTCCCTGCATTTGCCCTCCCTGCCTTCCCCCACATCCTTCTCTGGAAAGGAGAATGAGGATGAGAATGACCTCCCTCTGCAGGACGAGGTGGGCACGGATTTAATGAAGGATTTCACTCTCAATCGGGCTCAGCTGCAAGCAGGGCAGATGGGGCTGAGCAGGGGTGTGTGGTGGGGTCTGCTCCGGGGAGATGGGAGCAGGAGCATCTGCAGAGTGGAGGCAGGAGGGTCGGAGAGCTCGGGAACCAGACAGTTCTCAGGCGACTCCTGGGAGGCTGGCTTTGATACCATCCCAGAATCTGGTTCAGAGTCAAAGCAAAGGGATGAATTTGTTAGCTGGAACAGGGCCCTGAATTCTCCCCAGGAAATTCACTGAAAGAGAGATTTAACCCGCGAGAGTTCCAGCCAAACAATGAATCACCCGACTTCCCTTCCGTCTTTCGTCTTTCGCAGCCCACGTTTCGCTTTCCTACCTTGGATTAGATAAATTAATGCAGAACATCCGGAAACTCCCGGGACCCTTTGAAGTTTTCAAAGGGCCTCTGCCTACTTTGTCTCCTGTGATCCCCCTGGCAGCCCCCACAGGTGAACGGGGAGAGGAGGTTGGGGTGTGGTCCTCATACAAATGGAGACACAGCAGAACACTAAAGGTGAATGACTTTCCCCAGGTCCCAGCCTGAGGATCAGAGCCCAGGTCTCCCGCCTCATTCCTCGGTGGTTCTGGAGTTCAGGCAACTTCACGCTGTGGTGTAGGGAGAAGCGTGAACCCAAAGGTTGGAGCCATGTCTAGACAAATCACTTCTTTCCCCTGGGCTGTGTCTCCTCTTCCTCTTTTTTTTTTTTTTTTTTTTTGAGATGGTCTCACTCTGTTGTCCAGGCTCACTGGGCAGTGGCAGTGGCACGATCTTGGCTCACTGCAACCTCCGCCTCTCAGGCTCAAGTGATCCTCCCGTCTCACCCTCCAGAGTAGCCAGGATGAGAATGACCTCCCTTCGCAGGACGAGGTGGCCACTGATTTAATGGACTTCACTCTCAGTCAGGCTCAGCCGCAGGGAGGGCAGATGGGGCTGGGCAGGGGGCTGTGGTGGGGTGTAGCTAGGACTACAGTTGCATGCTACCACACACGGCTAATTTTTATACTTTTTGTAGAGATAGGGTCTCACTGTGTTGCCCAGGCTGATCAGGAACTCCTAGGCTCAAGCAGTCCTCCTACCTCAGCTTCCTGAGTAGCTGGGACTACAGGCTCACACCACTACACTTGGCCGATTTTTACATTTGTTTATAGAGTTGGAGTCTCGCTATATTGCCCAGGCTGGTCTAAAACTCCCGTCCTCAAGCAATCCTCCTGCCTCAGCCTCTCAAAGTTCTGAGATTACAAGCGTGAGCCAGTGCACCCCGCCTCTCCTCTTTTTTAATGGCTGGGCTGGGCTCTCTAGAACTGTGCTGTCTAACATGGTAGCAACTAACTCCATGTGACTTTTTAAAGTTAAACTAATTTAAACTAAATAAAAATTAAAAACTGGTTCCTCAGTCCAACTAACCCCATCCAAAGTGCTCAGTAACTGCATGTGACTAATGGCTCCCATATTGGATGGCACAGAAATAACATTTCCGTCATCACAGAACGTTCTGTTGTCCAGCAACGGGACAGGGCTGGTCAAACTGCAGCCTCAGGGCAAATGCAGTCTGCTGCCTGTTTTTGTAAATAAAGTTTCGTGGGAACAGGGACACACCCATTTATTTATATATTGTCTTTGGCCCCTGTCAGGCAACCAGCGCAGATCTGAGTAGCTGTGACCGAGATGATAAGGCCCGAAAGACCTAAAATATTCACTGTCGGGTCCTTTACGGAAGGCATGCCGACTTCCGCTCTGGAAGATGGAAAATCTCCAGAGTTCCACCCAGACCACTCAGCGTCATTCAGAGGCGCAGAATCATCCCACACTGCAGAGATCCCGCCTCTCCCTGTCCCAGGTATTGGGATTCATGGAACACATCTGCCTGTGTGTGTGTTTCCGGAAAGGAAATGTAGTTCTTCATTTTTTTTATTTTTGAGACAGGGTCTCACTCTCTTCCCCCGGCTGGAGTGCAGTAATGTGATCGGGGCTCACTGCAGCCTTGACCTCCTAGACTTCCATACTCAAGTGATCCTTTTGCCTCAGCCCCACCAGTAGCTGAGACTACAACAGGCACGAGCCATCACACCTGGTTAATTTTTTTTTTTTAATTTTTAGTACAGGCAGAGGGTCTCACTATGTGGCCCAGGCTGGTCTGGAACTCCTGGGCTCAGGTGATCCTCTGGTGTCGGTCTCCCAAAGTACTGGGATTACAAACATGAGCCACCACGCCCAGCCCTAATAATTTTCAATTCAGGGCCAATCTCATTTCATCTGTTCCTCTACCCACTTTAGATGAGCCCTCGATTCTTTTGAAGCAGATTTCAGTCATTCTTTCACTTAATATGTAAATATTTCAGTATGCATCTCTCAAAAACATAAGCACGATACCAGTATCACAGCTAAAGATATTCACAATAATTCCTTAATCATATGTGCAGTGTTCAATGTTCCCTGATTTGTCTCATAGATATTTTTTCTTGTATTATTTTAAAATCTGCTTTGGGATCTAAATCAGATCCATATGTTGTGATGGGCAGTTGGGTCTGTTTGCCTTCTTTAACCTATTACCCTCTCCCTCTTTTCCTTACAATTCACTTAATGAAAAAATTGGATTATTTGTCCTATAGAGCTAGCCACAGCCTGCACGGTCTGCGATTATTATTATTATTGAGACAGGGTCTTGCCCTGTGCCCCAGGCTAGAGTGCAGTATCACAGTCATGGATCAATACAGCCTCAACCTTTTGGGCTCAAGTGATCCTCCCACCTCAGCCTCCAGAGTAATTGGGACTGCAGGCATATGCCAACACACAGATAATTTTTATATTTTTTGTACAGATGGAATTTTGCCATGTTGCTCAGGCTGGTCTCCAACTCCTGGCCTCAAGTGATCCACCCACCTTGGCTTCCCAAAGAGCTGGGATTACAGGCCACAGTCTGGATTTCGATGATGACATCTCCGTGGTGTCATTTGACAGGTTCTTCTGTCCTCTTCATTTTCTGTAGCTCAGTAGTTGGATCTAGTGTTGATCACATTCAGTTTTTGGGGTTTGGCAAGAATATTTCATAGTGTAGTGTCCTGTCCTTCCACTGGGGGGCACAGAGTGCTTGGTTTGTGTCGTTTTTAGAGGTTGTTCACGTTCTTTAATGGTTATTGCTTAGATCCGTTAGTTCATTAGGACATGTAAAATGCTGATATTCAAATTCTACATTCCTCTTCCTTAATTAGCTAGAATACTTCTATAACAAGGACCTTCCCCTTATCAACCATTTGGTCACGCTGATGTATCATTGCCGTAAGAAAGGTAGGATAAATGCTTAAATTTTTTTCCCTTTTACTGACCAGTTTTCAGAATAATGAGGGGGTATCCTACTATCCTCCAAAGGTGACCAATGAGGGATTTTTTTTTTCTTCTTTTTTTACGAATCATGAATTCATGGACTTAAAC
>NW_022163022.1:0-3718 GCF_008728515.1 Papio anubis | reverse complement strand
GGGTTTCACTGTGTTAGCCAGGATGGTCTCGATCTCCTGACCTTGTGATCCGCCCATCTCGGCCTCCCAAAGTGCTGGGATTCCAGGCTTGAGCCACCGCGCCCGGCCTATTTTTAATTTTTTTATAGAGACAAGATCTCGCTATGTTGCCCAGGCTGGTCTCAAACTCCTGGCCTCAAGCCATCTTCTCACCTCCCAAAGCTGTGGGTTTACAGGTGTGAATCAACAAGGCGGGCAGTAAAGAACGTTTTGACTCCATTTTGTGGCCGCTGCCAAGAGGAGAAAAGGGATTGAACAAAACTGTTTCAAGGAGAGTGGTCCAGCAGCCAGGCGCGGTGGCTCGCGCCTGTAATCCCAGCACTTTGGGAGGCCGAGGCGGGTGGATCACCTGAGGTCAGGAGTTCAAGCCCACATGGAGAAATCCCATCTCTACTAAAAATACAAAAATTAGCCACGTGTGGTGGCAGGTGCTTGTAATCCCAGCTACTCAGGAGGCTGAGGTAGGAGAATCACTTGAATCCAGGAGGTGGAGGTTGCAGTGAGCTGAGATCATGCCACTGTACTCCAGCCTGGGCAACAAAGCAAGACTCTATTTCAAAAAAAAATAAAGGAGAGTGGTCCAAAGAGCCCCCGTGTAAATTTTGACTGTCCAGCTCATGAAAGCCATGAAAAATTTCCGTTTAAAAAATACAATGTTAAAAAAGATAATTTCTCCCTCAGACTTAAAGAATATATTAATGGGCTTGGAAAGACTGATTTTTCAATGAAGAGCTCACCAAGTCAGCCGGGGAAAATAAAACACAGCAACAACAAACACACATGCCCACACGCCCACCCACACACACACACCAGCCTCACAAAAGCTTAAACACACAGCATCTTAATAAGGCACCAAAATGCTTACTGGTTATGTTTATGCTCTTTTTAATTGTGCTAAAATATACATAACATAAAATCTACCATTTTAATAATTTCTTCTTTATATTATTATTATTGTTATTATTTCCATTTTCTAAGAGACAGGATCCTGCTCTGTTACCCAGGCTGCAGTGCAGTGATGCAATCATAACTCACTGCAGCCTCAAACTCCTGGGTTCCAGCAATCCTCCCGCCTCGGCCTCCTGAGTAGCTGGGACTACAGGCATAAGCCACTGTGCCTGGCCCATTGTAACCATTTCTAAGTGCACATTTGAGTGGCATTAAACTCATTCAGTGTTGGGCAACCATCACCACCATCCACCTCCAGAATGTTTTCATCTTCCCAAACTGAAACTCTGTCCCCATTCAGCCACCTCTCATCTCCCCTTCTGTGTTAGCCAGGGTTCTCTAAAGGGAGAGAGCTAATGGAATATATATAAGGGGAGTTTATTAAGTGTTAACTCACACAATCCCAGGGTCCCACAATAGGCTGTCTGCAGGCTGAGGAACAAGAAGAGTCAGTCCGAGTTCCAAAACTGAAGAACTTGGCGGGCAGGAAGAATCCAGCACGGGAGAAAGATGGAGGCTGGGAGGCTAGGCCAGTCTCTCCTTTCACATTTTTCTGCCTGCTCTTATTCTAGCCATGCTGGCAGCTGATTAGATGGTGCCCACCCAGATTAAGAGTGGGTCGGCCTTTCGCAGCCACTGACTCAAATGTTCATCTCTTTTGGCAACATCCTCAGAGACACACAAGGGTCGATACTTTGTATCCTTCAATCCAATCAAGTTGACACTCAGTATGAACCATGGCACCCTCCTCCCAGCTCCTGGTAACCTATTTTCTACTTTCCATCTCTATGACTTTGGTAACTCTAAGTGCCTCAGATATGTGAGTTATGTGTTTTTTAAGTAGCCAAATTAAACTAAACTGTTTAGTTTTACTAAGAAGAAAAAGGCACGGTGAGGCACACGTTGCAATCTCTAATAATAAAAAATAAATACGATTTGCAAGATGACAAATGTGGCCCACACACATATTTTTTTTTTTTTTCTGGAAATGGTCTGCAAACAAATTTAAAATATAAAATGTTTTAACAAGAAAAGAAGGGAAGCAGCAAATAGCAACAGCCCAGCAGTTGTTTAAGGAAAGTTCCAGAAAGTGGTGGTGGGGGTGGGGTGGGTGGGGAAGCCAGTCCTTTCCTGCCTAAGCGGGGAAGCCCTGTGGCTACCCACCGCTTCTCCCCCTAGCTACTGGATACCTGCTCACAGGTGTTTATAGGCTGAGTGGCTCTCCTGTCCCAGCTGTCACAGTCCCACTGGCTGGGTAGCCAGAGGCAACAGGTTTGGGTTCTGAGCCAGGAAGTTAAGAAGCCAGGCAGGGCAACCCCGCCACCCCGATGTCAGAGGCATTTGAACCAGAGCAACTCCATCTTGAAGAGGAGCTGGGTAGAATGAGGCCGAGACCTTCTGGGCAACATTCCCAGACGGTTAAGGTATTCTAAGTCACAGGATGAGATAGGAGGTCGGCGATAGATACAGGTGCTAAAGACCTTGCTGATAAAACAGGTTGCAGTAAAGAAGCTGGCAATACCCCAGCAAACCCAACACAGCCACCAGAGTGACCTCTGGTCACCCTCATGGCTACACTCCCACCAGCGCCGTGACAGTTTACAGATGCCATGGCAACGTCAGGAAGTTCCCCTATGTGATCTAAAAGGGAGAGGCATGAATAATCCACCCCTCCTTTACTATATCATCAAGAAATAACCATAAAAACGGGCAACCAGCAGCCCTCGGGGCTGCTCTGTCTGCGGAGTAGCCATGCTTTTATTCCTTTACTTTCCTAATAAAGTTGATTTCGCTTTACTCCGTGGACTCGCCCCGAATTCTTTCTTGCATGAGATCCAAGAACCCCCTCTTGGGGTCCGGATCGGGTCCTGTAACACAGGCTCACCTGCTCCTGTTTAACAGATACCCCCTAGGGGTCCTCCAAAGGGGCCAGCTCCAAGTCTGGGCTGGACCCTTTTCCTCTGTGATCCTGGCTTCCTGTTGCCAAGGGAAGAAACCGTCCAGAAAGGCCCTCACCCAGAGCCCCCTAAACCCTTGAAGGAGGATCCCCGATCCCTCCAACATCATGCTGTAGTTTTCTCCCTACAAACAACTCCATCGACTTCCTTTTTCTCCAGGGAGAGTTCAGGGACCTCTCCGTGGTGAGTTAAACATCCCATCTCTACTAAAAAAAAAAAAAAAAAATAAAAAAAAAAAAACTAGCCAGGCAACGTGGTGGGCGCCTGTAGTCCCAGCTACTCGGGAGGCTGAGGCAGGAGAATGGCGTGAACCCGGGAGGTGGAGCTTGCAGTGAGCTGAGATCCGGCCACTGCACTCCAGCCTGGGCGACAGAGCAAGACTCTGTCTCAAAAAACAACAACAACAACAACAACAAAACATCAAATCCCTATAAAAACTGCTCCGGATTCTGCCTAGGTTCTCAGCATCTGGCAAAAACATTTGCAGACGAAGGTCTCTGAGCACATCTTGCTGGGGATTTTTGTTGTTGGTTTTTTTTGTTGTTTTTTTTTTTGAGAGCTCTCGTGATTTCTAAATTACATCATGGGGCAGAGCGGAATGGAGGGAGTCAGAGTGCCATCCTTTTAAAAAACATGAACCGTTTCAAGCACAGCGTTTGACGGAGGGTAGACGGTACGAACTTGATCCCACAGGCCTAGTTACTTGCCTTGTGCAAGGCCCCCCGCTCCCCTTCCCGCTTGGAATCATCTTTGTCTAGGAAAAGGATTTCACG
>NW_022163021.1:0-3719 GCF_008728515.1 Papio anubis | reverse complement strand
TAAAACTGAAGAACATAATTTTCATTAAAATATCAAAAATGGAAAAAAGTTACTTTGTAAACAATTTGCTATGCAAATCAAATGGCAGCTGTTGAGAATCTCAATAAAATGTTCAATGCATTTGCTGCCGTTAAAAGAAATAAAGAAAAAAAATTTAGAATAAAGAAAAAAATGCATTTGCTGGCAGTGGTACCATTTGCCCAAGGTTGGGTCGCTGTGTCATCATACTGTGGTGGGGGGTATGTGTTGTGTATATGTGTGAAACTTTTCATCTTAGGATGGATCATAACCTTAGCTGCAGTTTTCCTTCCAAATAGGGTTACAAAGTAGAACATGGGCTTGGAAGTGACAGACCTGAGTGAACCAGCCCAGCTTAAAGAAAAATCCAATAAAACTAACTTTTAACAATCCTGAGGTTGGTTTTTGAAACAATAGATACAATGATTTACTCTAAGCAGCTGATTATGATTTTGAATCAGTAATACATACTGTCTCAACCCTTTTTGTTTCCAATGGCAACAGAGATTTCATGCAGAAAACCCCAAAACAGTGACTATTTTTTTTTTTTAAGACAGGGTGTCACTCTGTCACCCAGGCTGCAGTGGAGTGGTGAATCTCAGCTCACTGCAGCCTCGACCTCCCACCTCAGCCTCTGGAGTAGCTGGAGCCACAGGCACCACGGCGACCGGCTAATTTATTGCATTTTTTGTACAGATGGAGTTTTGCCATGTTGTCCAGGATGGTCTTAAACTTCTAGGTTCAAGCGGTTCACCCACTTTGGCCTCCCAAAGTGCTGTGTCTACAGGTACTAGCCACTGTGCCCAACCTGCAGTGGCTTTTTAAAACATAAGTTCAAGCATCTTTTCTTAACTCTTTTAATTGGAGGTATCTCTTCTCTCATTCTCCTCACCTTTGGTGTTCCCCCAGAATTCACTGCTGACTGGATGTACGACATATATTTCAAAGTCAAGCCTGGGTGCGATGGCTCACGCCTATAATCCCAGCACTTTGGGAGACCAGGGCAGGCAGATCGCTTGAGTCCAGGAGTTCTAGACCAGCGTGGACAATATGGCGAAACCCTGCTTATATTAGAATTATAAAAAACTGGGTGTTTCCGGGAGTGCCTCATGGAGTTGGTGTTGGCCACTTTTGGCATGGCAGCCTTTTCCAGCCTGGCTGCGCCTATCCTGTTACTGAACCTGCAGGTAGATGCTGAGTTTCAGAAGGAGGTGGCGCAGGTTTGCAAGCGCATACCCTGACAAAAAAAAAAAAAAAGAACAACTGGTCGGTCACGGTGGCTCATGTCTGTAATCCCAGCACTTTGGGAGGCTGAGGCAGGCAGATCACCTGAGGTTGAGAGTTCAAGACAAGCCTGACCAACATGGAGAAACCCGTCTCTACTAAAAATACAAAAGTTAGCCTGGTGTGGTGGCACATGCCTGTAATCTCAGCTATTTGGGAGGCTGAGGCAGGAGAATCGCTTGAACCCAGGAGGCAGAGGATGCAGTGAGTTGAGATCTTGCCACTGCACTCCAGCCTGGGCAACAAGAGTGAAACTCCGTCTCAAAACAAAAACAAAAACAAACAAACAAACAAGAACAACTTTCTCCTGGAGTAGTCTATGTGCGCCACCTACCTAACCTACTGAATGAAACCCAGATCCTTTCCTGTCCTCCCAGTGTGGCACTGTTTCAAGGTTCAGACTATCCAGAAAGAAAAGGACTGGAAATAGCAAAGGCTATGCATTTGTGGAGTTTGAGTCTGAGGATGTTGCCAAGTTGAAACAATGAACGACTACCTGTTTGGTGAAAGACTCTTGGAGAGTCATTTTATGCCATCTGAAAAAGTACAGAAAGAACTCTTTCAAGACTGGAATATTCCATTTAAGCAGCCATCATATCCATCAGTGAAACGTTATAATCAGAATCGGCACTTACACAAAAGCTATGGATGGAGGAGCGATTTAAAAAGAAAAAAGGATTACTCGGGAAGAAATTAGCTTAAAAAGGAATTGAGTATGATTTTCCTCTTTGATTTTATAGAAAACAGAAAGTATTTCAAAAGCAAATTGTCAGACATGTACAAAGGCCAGGTTTTACGTAAGAAGAAGAAAAAGGTTTTAGGTATTTCTGACACTCCCGAGAAGACTGTGGATACCCAGGGCCCCACACCAGTTTGTACATTAACATTTTTGGAGAGCGAAAATCTGAAGTGGCTGAAATGAATGATGATGATGAAAATAATGAAATAGTTTTCAAACAGCCCATATCCTGTGGAAAAGAAGAAATACAAGAGACTGAAACACCTACACATTCACAGAAAAGATGAAGAAAAACCAATCATGGATTTTCAATGTATTAAACCTAAGATTTCTTCTGAAAAATATTTTTGTGAGAAAAATACAGAAAATTCATCGGGCGCGGTGGCCCATGCCTGTACTCCCAGTGTAGTGGCCCTCCCAGCTATTCAGGAGGCTGAAGAGGAAGGATCACCTGAGCCCAGGAAGTTGAGGCTACAGTAGCCATGGTCATGCCACTGCACTCCAGCCAAGTCAAGTCATTACATTTATCTTAACCTATTCTATGCTGGCTTAAGAGGGATTTGTATTCAGAGTACAATAGGCAACCTCATAGACATCTAAGTACAGAACTGAAAATAGGACCACACCATGGAAGGATTGGGCTGGGAGGTTATTTTTCCCTCCTGCAGGGCTTCACTCTGAACTTCTGCTCCATGCTTGTGCTTTGCTCTGCAGATAAGCATTCGGCATGTGCTCCGGGCTCCTCCAGCCTCTGAGGCTTTGGCTTGCCCTGGCAGTACCCCTGGTCCCAGTGTTACTGGACGTTTCCATATAGATGCTCCTCTGCAAAAAATCTATTGAACACACTCTGTGTCATTTCCAATGAGCAGGAGAGAGAATCTGATCTGCCTAGCAGTGGGGGTGGGAGTTCCCTAGTTGTCCCTGGATTTGTAGTGCTGCCCTTTCCAGAGACTCAAGGAGGGGCCAGATATCCAAAAAGAGGGTGTGGGTGGGGCATCAGTAATACAGTCTACTTCAACAAGAAAGTATAAAGTAGAGGCAGTGGCTCACGCCTGTAATCCCAACACTTTAGGAGGCCGAGGCAGGTGGATCACTTGAGCTCAGGAGTTTGAGACCAGACTGGGAAACATGGAAAAACTCCATCTCTACTAAACATACAAAAAATTAGCTGGGCATGGTGGCACATACCTGTAGTCCCAGGTACTTAGGAGGCCGGGGTGGGAGCATTGCTTGAGCCCAGGAAGTAGAGGCTGCAGTGAGCCAAGATCATGATGCCACTGCACTCCAGCCTGGGTGACAGAGTGAGACTCTGTCTCAAAAAAAAAAGAAAAAAATATATAAAGTGGAAGCATCTGTATGCATGATTGAAGTAATGCTTTCCATCTATTTTTTTTCCACCTTTCCTTTTCTCTCTCAAACACTGTATCTTAAGCTTTTCCCTATGTTATCAAGTACTCATAAGCATTATTTGAATGGTTGTATCAGAATCCATTATCTGGACTCATTGTCATTTAGCCATCTGCAGTTGCTGGACATACTGCCCTTTCTGCCACACTCAGTCACCCTTCTGACCTTGCACTGTGTCCAGTTATCTACTAATACACATGCTGGTCATTTAGGACTTAAGAATAGTTATCGGCCGGGCGCGGTGGCTCAAGCCTGTAATCCCAGCACTTTG
>NW_022163020.1:0-3723 GCF_008728515.1 Papio anubis | reverse complement strand
AAACAAAGGCAAACAATTGATAATCTGATTCTCATGGGAAAGTTTTCATTATAAAAGAAAACAAGGGCTGGGTGCCATGGTTCATGTCTGTAATCCCAATACTTTGGGAGGCTGAGGTGGGTGGGAAACCTGAGGTCAAGAGTTCAAAAACAGCCTGGCCAACATGGTGAAAACCTGTCTCTACTGAAAATACAAAAATCAGCCAGGTGTGGTGGTGTGCACCTGTAGTCCCAGCTGCTTGGGAGGCTGAGGCAGGAGAATCACTTGGATTCAGGAGGTGGAAGCTGCAGAAAGCCAAGATAGCACCACTGCACTCCAGCCTGGATGACACAGTGTGACTTCATATCAACAAAAAATGAAAAACAAATAAAAACAATGTATAATGGTCAAAAAAGGATGAAAGAAAGAAAAAAAGGACAAAGTATACTGGTCAGTATTGTAACAGTGAGATAGTCCCTCTTTGAGATTAGAAAACAACAGTATACTCAGAGTAGCGTCAATAAGAACCAATGTAAAATAGACAAGATTCACTATCTACAAGATTCACTATCTGCACCATGTAGCAACGTATGAGTGTGTGATTGAGAATATTGCCTATAATATGTGTACTAGAAGGAAGAGGCCTCAAGAGAAAGGTCAGAGCTGGAAATGTAGATTAGGGAATCTAGGTCAAAGTTTTGAGATTTTCAGAGTCCTGAGAGAATTTAAAAAGTGAAATAGCTGGGTGTGGTGTCTCATGCCTTTAATCCCAGCACTTTGGGAGGCCAAGGCAGGCAGATCATGAGGTCAGGAGTTCAAGACCAGTCTAGCCAACATAGTGAAATCCCGTCTCTACTAAAAATACAAAAAATTAGCCAGGTATGGTAGCACATGCCTGTAATCCTAGCTGCTTGGGAGGCTGAGGCAGGAGAATCACTTGAACCCAGGAGGTGGAGGCTGCAGTGAGCCGAGATCGTGCCACTGCACTCCAGCCTGGGTGACAGTGGGAGAGTCCATCTCAAAACAAAAAACAAAAACTAAACAAAACAAAAACCAGAAAGGAGTAGAGCTGAACAACACAGGTTGCTGCATTTAGAAATGAAGTGGGGTCAGAGGAGCACAGGGAGCATTTGGTCACCGCTCGCAGTTGCTGCTGAGTAAAGCGGAGTAAAGTTCTTGACGACCCTTGGAGTTTTTAATTGGAATTATTAAAAATCAGATTTCAGTATAAAAAACAAAGTAAGTGATGAAAAATAGATTTCTGGATGAGACCATGTGTCATAGAGTCCAATGGAAGGGGAGAAACAGGGTAATAGAAAAGCCACAAAAAGTAGACAAAGGTTGTGTTTTTGTTTATTATAGAAAAAATAAACTTTATTTAAAGAGAAGTGGTTAAGAGAAAGGGAAAAACTGAAACCTATGGGTGAATACTTAGAATGACACTATTTAACTCAGCCCGAAGACAGATGAGGATCAAAAATGTAATAGGAACTAGATAAGAGTTTTCTAAAAATCATGTTAGTAAGATGTAATTTAAGAAAACTTGGTATATCTTAAATATTAATGACAACATTTCTAGAGTATCTTTAAAAACTAAATATAAATATAACTACTATTTTTTTCTTTTTTTTACTAACCCTTAGTATTTTATGTGTAAAAACCCTCATTTGTAACAAAGATTGTTGGCAGTTTAAATTTCAGAAAAGATAATGATGAAAGTATGAATCATTTTTAGCAGTATTAAGAAAAATTACTATTTTTGAAATCTGCCCTCACTGGCATCAGGTTTATAAAACGCACTTTATACACCTGCCTAAATAAGTATTACTCATCCATTTATGAAAAATACGTTTGAGATAAAAGAAGGGTCTCTAGATTTTACAAAATAATTTTAAACACTTTTTTTTAAGACTTAAGAAAAAAATGAAGAATTAAGAAAACTTTTTGAGTGAATATCATCACTGGAATATAATATGAATCGAATAAGAAAGAAAAATCATGAATTAGAACAAAAGAGCAACTGGGTAAGGTTTTCCTATTATAGAACATGTTAACCATTTATTAATTGATTTAACTCTAATTTTACTTGACTAAAACCTAGATACAAATTCATGTTATGTCTGTATTTTCATAATTAAATGAATTCTATTTTGAAATGTATTTTACAAGCTCACAACACAACTTTATAGGCATCTGCGTCGTGGGGGCGGGAGTCAGCTGAGCTGCTGGGGCAAGGTGAAAGTTTTTTGAAGCCAAAATATTATACTTATTTTATTTTTTTATTATTATTGTTATTTTGGTGGGGGACAGAGTCTGGTTCTGTCTCCCAGGCTGGAGTGCAGTGGCCCGATCTCGGCTCACTGTAACCTATGCCTCCAAGCAATTCTCCTGCCTCAGTCTCCTGAGTTGCTGGGATTACAGGTGTGTGCCACCATGCCTGGCTAATTTTTGTATTTTTAGTAGAGGCAGGGTTTTGCCAAGTTGGTCAGGCTGGTCTCGAACTCCTAACCTCGTGATCTGCCCGCTGCAGCCTCCCAAAGTGACGTGAGCCACCGCGCCTGGCCACTTACTCTTTCATGATTCTGAAAACAACGACAAAGCCTTGGACATATAATGTCAAGTACACTCTTCATTATCTAGCTTGAATTTTGATTTCTGAAGATATTTTTGCTGTCTGTGGTCATTTCTTCTTCGCTTTGTAGTATCCTCTGCTGCATTCAAATTCTTTAAAGACCTGTTTGTGTCATTCTTTAATATCAAAATTTATCTTGATATTTAGCTTATATTTTGTTTCTGCTGCTTTCTTTGTCTTTTAGATATAAAACATATCGGAAGTTTACTCATTTTACACGGTACCTCTGTTGTATACATGAAACATACATGTTATAAAACTTCTGTTTTACATAAATAAATTTCATATATATAAATATATGTAAAACTTAAAGAAAAACTAAAATGAACATTCACGTTTTGATCACAGATTTTTTTTTAAATGGAATGTGTCTTTGAAGCCCTGAACACAGCTACTTCTCTATTTATTTACTGAGCACTTAAGTTTGTTTTTGATTCTAATCGACATTTTTCTGACGTTGCCTTTCTCTACATGGTTTTGTATCTCTTTCATTTTGTTGACATTAGGTCAGCAAAGATCTCTAGATCTCTTCTTCAAAGTCTGTAAATCATCCCACATCTCTCTGCCCCTTTCCCTTTTTCTAAAACTGCCTATTTCCTTTTTCTCCTCAACTCAGATACTAAAGATGTTTTCTTCTCTTTTTCTACATTGAATGATCTCCTTGATGCTTTTTGTGTGTACTTTTTTTTCTTCTTATAGACTGCGGTCAATGGGTATCAAAATGTATTTTTGTTTCTTTTTCAAACATATGTGTTTTACTTTTTCATCTTGGTTACTTACCTCTGGGTTATGGCTTATATTTAGTAATAGGTTATCTTACTTAACATACCAACATGGATATGAATAGTTTATTTACAAGAAGTGTAGTTAGACCAGGTGTGGTGGCTCACACTTGTAATCCCAGCACTTTGGGAGGCCAAGGTGCGTGGATCATTAGAGGTCAGGAGTTCAAGACCAGTCTGACCAGTGAAACCCCATCTCTACTAAAAATACAAAATGAAACAGGTGTGATAGTACACGGCTGTAATCCCAGTTACTTGGGAGGCTGAGACAGGTGAATCACTTGAATCCAGGAGGCAGAGGTTGGAGTGAGCTGAGATCACAAAGTTGCA
>NW_022163019.1:0-3726 GCF_008728515.1 Papio anubis | reverse complement strand
TGAGCTCCCTCAGGAGACACAGAAATGAACCATTGAGCTGGAAGCTAAGACAGCCACCTGGGCCTTCAGCTCCTCATGATTCTGAATCAACAAAGGAAGGAGTGACAGCACCGTCTGGGGTGATTGGTCCTGGTCGTCACGAGGAATTGGTCTGCTACTACATAATGGCAGTAATAGGACTATGTCTGGAACACGAGATCTTTTAGAGCATCTTAGTAATACTCTGCCCTATAATTAAAGTCAATAAAAAACTACAACAATCCAAGTCAGGTAGGACTTCTAATGACCCATTCCCTTCAAAAATGAAGGTTTGAGTCACCCAAACAGGGAAAGAAACCTAATCACCTGAGGGACTTGCTGAAAGCAATGGGAATATGGGATGATTAGTGAAAAACAGAAAAAGTATTTATAAATACTAGTTGTGGCCAGCACAGTGGCTCATGCCTGTAATCCCAGCACTTCGGGAGGCTGAGGCAGGTGGGTTGCTTAAGTCTAGGAATGTGAGACCAACCTGGGCAACATGCTGAAACTCCATCTCTACTGAAAATAAATACAAAAAATTAGTCAGACTTGGTAGTGTGCTTGTAGTCCCAGCTACTTAGGAGATTGAGGTAGGAGGACCACTTGTGCCCAGGAGGTGGAGGTTGCAGTGAGCCGAGGTAATGCCACTGCACTCCAGCCTGGGCAACAGAACAAGACCCTGTCTCAAATAAATAAGTAAATAAATAAATAAATAAATAACCAGCTGTAACCATGTGAGCACTTACAGAAATAAGGACGGTAAATGTTATCAGCATTACTTCCTTATGTTTTTATAATGATATTTCTGTCTGTGTGTATGTATCCATACATGTTTTGAGCAAATACCTTTCTTTTCATCTTTTCCTGATCATCTTGTAATAAAACATAAGACGTGCTAACAATAGTTCCCTTTTATTAATGATGGTGTAACTTTTATTACACATGGTATTTAGGTTACAGTACATCAAAGAGAAGAGTGCATATCATGCATTCAGTTTGAATCTTTTTCTGAGGAAAGGGTTAGTGTGTTTTTAGTTGGATGCAAGCTAATTGTATCATCTTTGGCAAAAGTATGACTTTATACTTGTTTTTATTTGGAGACAAAGTAAGGTTTAAGAAAATGTTAATGGGTGCCAAGTTCACAAGCATGGACTGGGATGGTGGGTCTTATGTGTCAATTTGACTAAACCATAGCACCTAGTTATTTAATCAAACACTAATTTATATTTTGCAATGATAGTGTTTTACAGTTGGGATTAAAATCTGGTATCAATTGATTTTATGAAAAGGAAATTACCCTCAAAAATCTCAGTGGGACTTTTTGAATCAGTTGAAGGCCTTTGGGCAAAATATGAGGCTTCCCAGAGGAGAAAAAATTCTGCCTGAAGGTGACAGTAGAAACTACAGTTTAGGTTTCCAGTCTGCCAGCCTGGTCTACAAATTTTAGACTGAAGCCTGCAACATTGTGACTTTCCAGCCTGCCAGCCTGCCGAGGTGTAACTTGTGACATCAATAATGTAAAATGAGGGGTGGGAAAAGATGTAAAGAAGCAGAGTTTCATATTGGCTTCAATTCAAGATTGTCATAACTGTATTGTTATATGCAATACCATAGTAATCACAAAGAAATAGGCATAAAATATACACAAAAGAAAATGAGAAGGCAATTAAAACATATCACTAGAGGCCGGGCGCGGTGGCTCAAGCCTGTAATCCCAGCACTTTGGGAGGCCGAGACGGGCGGATCATGAGGTCAGGAGATCGAGACCATCCTGGCTAATATGGTGAAACCCCGTCTCTACTAAAAAATACAAAAAACTAGCCGGGTGAAGTGGCGGGTGCCTGTAGTCTCAGCTACTCGGGAGGCTGAGGCAGGAGAATGGCGTGAACCCGAGAGGAGGAGTTTGCAGTGAGCTGAGATCCGGCCACTGCACTCCAGCCTGGGTGACAGAGCAAGACTCCGTCTCAAAAAAAAGAAAAAAAACAAAAACAAAAAAAACAAAAAACAACAAAAAAAACATATCACTAGAAAAAAATCGACTAAAAACAAAGGAAGGTTGGAATGAAGGAGATGAGGGACAAAACAGCTATAAGACATGCATAAAACCAACATCACAATTACAGAACTAAATCCTTCCTTATCAGTAATTACTTTAAATGTAAATGGATTAAACTCCCCAATCAGAATTCAGAGATTATCACAATGGATAGAATAAAAAGAATCTGGCTGGGCACGGTGGCTCACACTTGTAATCCCAGCACTTTGGGAGGCTGAGGCTGGCGGATCACAAGGTCAGGAATTCAAGACCAGCCTGGCCAACAAGATGAAACCCTGTCTGTACTAAAAATACAAAAAAATTAGCCAGGTGTAGTGGCAGGTGCCCGTAATCTCAGTTACAATGAAGGCTAAGGCAGGAAAATTGCTGGAACTAGGGAGGCAGGGGTTAGACATGTTAAACGTTAAACATTAGACATGTTAAAACTTTCTCTTTAGCAATAAATTTTAAAACTATAGAAAATTCCAGCAAAGACCTAGAAAATCAAAAAGCATTAGCCACACAGTCTTTATTGATTTATACACACATGAACATCAGTGAAAAAATACATATTGTCTCAAGTGCAAATGATACATTTACCAAGAGAAACTGTATTTCAGGCCATAAAACAATACATTTGAAAACATTGAAATCATACAAGATGTATTTTCTGACCGTATGGAAACACATTAGAAATCAGTAACAATAAGATGATCCTGTGGACTGAATGTATTTGTCATCCCCTAAATTCACATATTGAAACCTAATCCCTAATATGATGGTGTTTGGAGGTAGGGCCTTTAGGAGGTGATTAAGTCCTGAGGGCAGAGCCCTTATTAGTGAGATTAGTCCCCTTATAAAAGGGACCTCATTGAGCTCCTTTGCTCCTTCCACCATGTAAGGACACCAAGAAAAGACACCATCTGTGAATCAGGACGCACCCTTCATCACACACTCTCTCTGCCATTGTCTTGACCTTGGACTTCCCAGGCTCCGGAATTGTGAGAATTGTGAGAAATAGATTTCTGTTGTTTATAAGCCACACAGACTACGGTGTTCTGTTTCAACAACCCAAATGGACTAAGATACGTGATCATAAAAATAGCAAGTATCTGGAAATTAAACATCAAAATTCTGATCGACAATTTTGTCAACGAATAAATCACAAGAGAAATTAGGACATCTTCTAAACTGAAGGATATGAAAGTACAATAAATCAAAATCTGTGGGATGTAGCTGCAGTACTAGAGAAAAATTGGTATTTTTAAGTGCCTCTATTAAAAAAGAAGGTCTCAAATTAGCAACTTGGCTTCTGCCATAAAAAAACAAAAAAGAACAAATTAAACCAAAGCATGCAGAGGAAGGAAAAAATAATGAAACAGAAGTCAATGAATCAGAAAGATAAAAATATTAATAAATCCAAAAGTTGGTTGTATGGGAAAATAATCAGTAAATTTTATAAACCCCTAGCTAGCTTGATAAAGGCAAAAAGACACAAATTAACAATATCAGGAAGAAAAGAACATCAGTGCACAGTCTTCAGGTCCTGAAAAGAAATATTAATAATTTCATGCCAATACGTTTGACAACCAAGTGAACAATTTCCTTGAGAGAGAAAACTCAGGAAAATTGACCCAAGAAGAAATACAAAATGTGGCCAGCTATATATA
>NW_022163018.1:0-115525 GCF_008728515.1 Papio anubis | reverse complement strand
TTTTTTTTTTTTTTTTTTTTTTTTTTTTTTTTTTTTTTTTTTGCTACTTTTATGACTGATGCTGCCTTAGAGGCCACTATTACCTTGTTCTGGTTATTCTGTAATCCTCACAGCAATATCTTATAAAACAAGAGACCTATGATAGGGTAGGTTTTCACTCTATATATTGAACTCTTCATTGATATGTGGACAGAAATCACCAAGTAGAGGACCAAGGAAACTAATTAAGTTTATACACCATCTCCAGTGGGATGGGTCAGATGGAAGGATCTGTTTTCTTGATTCCCGTCACATGGACCTGTTGATCTAATTGGATCCCTTGGCACTACCTGCTTATAAAATTAATATTGAAACCGTTGTTTCCATTCTCTCCAGATGCTACCTTTATGCCTGCATCAGTTTTCTCTAGCATTCCCCACACTTCCAAATTAGAAAGTCTCTGCTTCTACAAAAATATCACTGTTATTACTGATCTGGACACAAATCAGCAAGTACTGGATACCCAATAAAATTTAGTAATTGTCATTATTGTTCTATAAATACTATGTAGAACATATATTGTATAATATTCTATGAGCACATCACATTTCATTATGTATAAATTGTTATATCATCTATGATATTGTTAACATGATGTCTTTTATTATAGTCAGAGTAATTAATTGTAATACAAAGTAGGGTTTGCCTAGGAAAGAGTAAACGAGGAATCACTTTGGGTTACTACTCTATAATCATTGGAAGGATTGGTACAACTTGTTGAAAATACTTCAAATATGTCGGATTCAGTGATTCTTTGAAAAAATTATTTGGAGTGGAGTGATGCCCTCGACATTGTGGGAAAAATTCTTAAAATGTGAAATGTACTATAATTCAAAGAAGCATCTTCCTAAGATTTAGAAAGAGAGGCAATATGGTCTAACTCATTTTCAAACCTTTTTGACCTTCACCCTTAGTAAGATACATATTTTACATCGTGATCCAATGTATACATTCTATCTATCGATAGGTCAATCTATCATCTATCTAGAACTAAAAATTGTCACAAAACAATACCTAGTTAACTAGATTTGATATACTTTATATTTTCTGGACTATTCTATTCCATTTCTTTTTAAATACTGTTTGTGATCCATAGTTTGAAAAATGCTAGATTCATGAAAAGAGCTATAGAGACAGACTTCGTACAAATCTCTGTCCCACTATTACCCCTTTCTACAAGCTTGCCTAGTTAATTCTTTCCTTTGAATCTTGTTTTCTTCATATATAAAGTGAATGGGGTTGTTCTACTAAGTAAAGACAATTATATGTGAAGTGATTGGCATGTAGGAGGCACTCAATAAATCAATAAATGATAAGGTAGCAGATAATGTTTTCTAATATTAATCAAGTGTTTTCCACTGCACTTCCTTATGCGCTTTGTCATCTATTATTGAGGCAAGGTTGTTACAGAACTGCTGGACTGTTCTTATCTGTTTCATCTTTCAGTTAATTGATTCAGTGTCTCTTTCTCTTTCTCTTTCTCTGTCTCTCTTCCTCTCTCCGTCCATCTCAGACATCTATCAGTAGTCCAACAGTCCAAGGAGGGTGGGTCCAAGGACAATGTAGACAGCCCTGGGCCTCTGCCTTACTTCCTGTGCTCACAGCAAGCTTAGCCTCTTTGGCTCTTCCTCCTTGGTGACCACATTCTTTATCTGCTGTTCCCCATGGAGGGCAGCTGTGTTCCTCTTTTTCCCTAGGACCTTAGAGTCAGTGCCCAGCTTCTGAGTGCCCAGTTATTCTCCTTTCCCAAGATGCTGCTGCTCAGGCTTTCCACAGTTTGTGTCTTCTGGGCTGGCCCCTCTGGCCCTCCAGACACACTTCTCTAGGTACATAGCTGATATGCCACAATTTAATTAGCCATGGGTGATCTTAGCACTGCATGTTTAGATCACCCATTTTTGTGGGTTTTTTTTTTTTTTTTTGCTAAATTAGAAAATTTTGCAGTAAATAAAAAATCATGTATTTAGTTGTTTTAAATTTTTGGTCTGGTTTTCACTAGAAAAATTGCCATAAATATATCAAATTTCATCAAATTTGGTACCTTTTTAAAGTTAAGAAATGAAAACAATCCATATACACGTAGTTTACACATGTATATAGCTCTATATAAATATAGGTATATACATATACTTTTCTTTTTACCAATAAGAGCTTATATAATTCAGAAGGGGATTCCTCCACTCTTCACGATGAATTTAATGTGGTCATCTTTACTTCACCACTAGCCAAATTACAGTCTCTATGCATCATATAACAAATTCCTAATGACATCACAAGTTATTTGACATCACAGTTCTATATTCTGTTCCTATATATATAATATGTAGATGCCAGTCTTCTATTTTACTACTCATTTACAAAAAGTGGCTTTTAAATAAAATTACCCAGGTAAATTTCTATTCATATCTACAATGAATAAGCATCCTTTCTCTGTGTTGTTTTCAACCCTGGAAATCAAGATATAACAATTCTGTAGTTCTTTCTCAGTGTTATTCTAGAATTCATGAAGTCAGCAATCTCCTATTCCTGTAGACATGACGAAGACAGATGCAAGAGCAAAAGTGAAAGTGAGAGAACAGGAACAAAAGACATCCACTAAGCCTGGTTTCAATGAGGTCACCAACCATTTCATCGTGTCTCTTTACCCCTAAGAATTATTTAGCACTTGATCACATCATCACACAGTCCATATGATTCCCAGATTATGATGGCTAAAATATCCAGAAACAGATTTTATTGTCTTAATGAAACAATCAAATTCAACATATGGAAGTTAGCCTATTCTGCATCGACTAGAAAGTAGTCACTTTCTAACTACATGACAGACAGAAAAAGTACTAAAGGAAGTTGTATACAATGAAACCATTAAATGCAGATTTGCCACAAGGCAAGATGGTAATACTTGAACATTATGAAGTGCAAAAACTGCACGAGCACATTATATTTTAAACACTTCATCCATTTAACAAACTATGTACCCTCTTCAGCTAAATAAGATGAATTGAGATTCAAGAGGCAGCACCATACTGGCAAATCTCATCCTAAAGGCATCCATTAATATAAATCAACAGCAGCAATTTGGTTTGATCATTTATTTGCAAGAATCATTAAGGTTTATTAGCATAATTGTTCCCTCTGGGATTTCATGTCGAGAAAATGAAGAATGGCATTATCAATATTTAAAAGATAAGTGTGTGATGTTCAGAGTACTTCAACAGTCATCTGCAGGTGGTGTCCAGCTGCAGCAAATTAGATTAGATTTGAGCATTTTTCTGAACGAAAGAAAAATTGTTTTGTTCTAATTGCTTTATTTTATAAAGCAATACCATTTTGTAAATAATTTTTACTGTATAGTTACATGTAACAGTGCACATCTATTAACATGCTTTATTTCAGATCAGTAACTGTTAACTTCAACCCCGTTATGTTGTAACTATTGGGGGACATTAATCAGTATAATTCATCATTTATTATAAGGAAAAGTTCCTTCCCCTCAGTACTCTAGACCTTTCAGTCTAGACCTGTAGGTAAAAAGCTATTTTCTAGAGGGAAATGAACAAGAAGACTTCCTTGTAATGTTGGGAAGGCATAAATCCTCCCTTAACAATGAAGTATCATTTATGATAGTAATAATTTAGTACTAGAAACAATATTTAAATGTAATAATTGTTTTTTAATAATGACATGCAATGGAATGTTATGTAGTGATAAAAATAAATGAGCTATCAAGTCACATAAAGATTTGCAGGAACCTTTAAATGATTGTTGCTAAGGGAAAGATGCCTGTCTGAAAAGGCTACGTACTGTATGATTCCAATGATATGGCATTCTGGAAAAGGCAAATCTATAGAAACAATAGAAAGATTAGTGGTTTCCAGGGGTTTGTGAGGAAGGAGTGAGGGAGAAATGAATAGGTAAAACACAGCGACCTTTTAGGCAATAAAACTATTCTGTATGATACTGTAATGATAGATACATGACAATATGTCTCAATTTTCTGACCTCAAGCAATCTTCTTGCCTCAGTCTCCCAAGTAACTAGGATTACAGGTGCAAGCCACCACTCCTGGCCAGATACATGACATGATGTATTTCTCAAAACTCGCCTGGGAGCAGTGGCTCATGCCTATACTCCCAGCACTTTGGGAGGCCAAGGTGGGCGTATCACTTGAGATCAGGAGTTCAAGACCAGCCTGGCCAAACTGGCGAAAATCCGTCTGTACTAAAAATACAAAAATTCGCCTGTAGTCTCAGCTACTTGGGAGGCTGAGGCAGGAGAATCACTTGAACCTGGAGGGCGGAGGTTTCAGTGAGCCGAGATCATGCCACTGCACTCCAGACTGGGTGACAGAGTCAGACTCCATCTCAGAAAACAAAACAAAGCAAATCCTCATAGACCTATACAAAACAAAAAGTGAACCCTAATGTAGATTATGAACTTAATCATATTAATATTG
Organism: Papio anubis; assembly: GCF_008728515.1. Taxonomy (NCBI): domain Eukaryota; kingdom Metazoa; phylum Chordata; class Mammalia; order Primates; family Cercopithecidae; genus Papio; species Papio anubis. The sequence continues at coordinate 111,030 of NW_022163018.1, read as the reverse complement.
GTTCGTCAAGTGTAACAAATGTACTACACTAATGTGTAATGCTAAAAGTAGGGGAAATTGTATGGGTGTGGTGGGGAGGAGAGGTGAGATGGGGAATTCTCTGTATTCTGTAAATTTTTCTGTAAATCTAAAACTGCTTCGAAAAAAGAGCAAAGTCTATTAAAAATGTAATAATTGTTAGGCTAATGTTTTTACAGGTTAAAATCAGCTAATTGTTACAATTGATTAAATTTGTCTTGGATTTAGGTCAATATTCTGGCCAAAAATCTTTTTCACAGATTACCTATTAAATTATATGAATCCTTCTACCATATCCACTGGAAATGAGGAATTATAACTGAAGTTCCCTTTAGAAACAAAAGTCCTCAATTCGAGAAGCAAACAAAAAACATACATGTTTGCTGAAATACTTTGCAATGTCACTATTTCACTATTAGGAATTAACAAATTAAAACCCACATTCTATTGACACGCTATTGAATGTGTTATACCCTGTTCAACCCTGAACCCATGCCTGACTTCTATCCCTTCTATAGAGGGCCCAACCCCTTGCGGAGATGGATATGCTAAGAAGAGAAATTTATAGCAGGCTGCCTGCTTTGCTCCATTCCAGATCAATTTACACAGAACACCCAGGGGGCAGGTTTACGCCTTCTCTCCATTCCTCTCAAACAGTGATGGCAATGAGTGGAGTAGCAGTGACAACATAGATATGCAACCACGTGATAAATGACCAAAGGACAGAGAGAGGAGCGACCTCAGTTGTATGATGGAGCCAAGAGAAGTCGCTGATTTTTAGTTGTTTTTTTTCTGGTTGTAAGGATGGGGTGACAACTTCCAAGCTTTTACACGTCAGCACTGAAACTGGAAGTCCTATTTGTTATTAATCTTTAAGCAGACATATTGCTACAGAAGATAGACTTCAAATTAGAATAACACAAAGTTATACCACTAATCGCCTTTTAAAAATATTTTAGTGTTGACAAGATTTCTCTGAATGTATCATTTCTAAAATCAGTATCTAATTTCTCTGATCCATTATCGTTCTTAAACTCTCCCATTTAAAATGGACTTTAGTGTCTAACCTGCCTATGAAATGAACCAGATCAACATCCTGCCATCATGTAACGTGCTCTCTCTTAGTACCTGGACCACATAGCAGAGTAAGATTCATATGGCTCATACATTTTAGTCCCAAAAATTACCAGCAGCTTCTGCAGGGTGTGAAGTGAAGGCTGCTGGAAGCTCATGCTACCTCAGTGCCTCGCAACCCAGCAAAGGCGACAGCGACCTGGACTCCCACAGCTGAGGATTAAACCAGTCATCGTCCCTAGCAGAGCCTGGCTGACTAGGCATTTAGTGTGCAGGATGCTCCATGCGTGGAAATTGCCTTTGGCTCCAGGTATTAGGCAGTAGTTTGTGTATTTCTCTGTGCACAGTTTCCACAGGCCTGATCTTCGCTCCCAAACCCACTCAAACCACAGTTCGGCCGCTGGAGGGAAATCGAGCTTCCCTAGCCCACTGCAAAGTCCTTGGGGTCAGGCCACGATCTGAACGTCCCGCTTTTCTAGTTTAGACCTATAGAAGTAGCCCTCCTGCCCGTTCCTAAGAAGCTCAATGCCGATTGGATCTTTCCGCGCCCAATGGGAGGCCACGCCCTGCGTGGGTCAGTCTTGGTCGAGCGGAGGGCGGGCAGCTCCACCGTTGCCAGGACGCCGCGTAAACACCCGAGCGCTCGCAGCCAGGTGCGCTCCTTGGGGCTGCTGGCTGCTGCGTTTGCGGCGGGAGGTGGTGGCCGCGGTCCCACGAGAGGGGATATTTTTCGTCAGCCAAGATGGTGAGCCAGTTGGGGGACTCGAAACTACTTGTTTATTTGTTGATTTAAGTCTAGTTTGGCGCTCATTTGCTTCTAAAAAAGGATTTTAAGTGCTTAATCTGGGCATTAATTGGGGAACTTGTATTTGCTTTCGGAGGCCTCAGGTCCTATTAGAAGGGACGCTCGCGGTGATTTCCAGCCTTTTTGGCTCTTTTCGGATAGTATATTAAATACATCTTTAAATCTGCCCAGTAGAACCTCTGAAGAAATAAGTAGAAATAAAGGTGTAGGAGAAAGCGAATGGATAAATAGCAGCAGCGAGTTGACCTGTTACACTTATATTAGGAAAACCTGAGCAGCTTCTGAACAGCAGTTTATGGCCCTGTGATGGTAGTCGTGGTGGTGGTGGTGGGTGGAATGAAGGGAGGAGAAATTCCCGGGTGGTAGTAAAGATATGGGTCCGTAGGGTGCGATTAATCCTAGCACAGCTATTTTTTAGCTGCAGAAACTTGGGTAAAGTTACTTTTCATGTCTCATCCATAAAATAGGAAATAATAGCAATACCTATTTGATCGATATGTGAACATATTTATCTACCACGTTTACTTTTTATTCGGTATACTCCTTTGAATTTAGGAAGGAAGCCAGGCTCTTTGTGTCCTTTGTTACTAAGGTTTATATCAATATATTTTTTTAGATTTTGGAATATCAAAATATGCATCTTTTTTTCTTCCATCGTAGGCTTCCAAAAGGAGAAATATGAGCTGTAGTGAAAGGCATCAGAAATTAGTAGATGAAAACTACTGCAAGAAATTACATGTCCAAGCGCTAAAAAACATCAACAGTCAAATCAGGAATCGAATGGTGCAGAATGAAAATGATGACCGTGTTGAGCGCAAGCAGTTTCTCAGATTATTACAAAATGAACAATTTGAGTTGGATATGGAAGAGGCCATTCAAAAGGTAAGTTTTTCTATTCATTGTTACATTTTGTTTTCTCCATTTTGCACCTTGGAAATGATGAAAGCGAGCTGCTAATGCTGGAAATGAGTAGATAAACAGCAGCAGCAGGTAAGGGATGCCGGATTGTGCCTCAGCTCATTGTAATCGGAAAGAGCTGGGTTTCTGGAGCCGGCCTGTCTTTGAATCCTACTACTGCTATACCTTAGCCACGGACCCCTGAGTAAGTTGCTTTTACTTTTTTTTTTTTTTTTTTCTTTTTTTTTGAGACGGAGTATCGCTCTGTCACCCAGGTTGCAGTGCAGTGGCACGATCTTGGCTCACTGCAACCTCCGCCTCCGGGGTTTAAGCGATTCTTCTGCCTCAGCCTCCCGAGTAGCTGGGACTACAAGCGCCTGCCACCTGGCCTGGCTAATTTTTTAATTTTTAGTAGAGACGGCATTTCACCATAATTGACCAGGCTGGTCTGAAACTCCTGACCTCGTGATCCGCCTGCCTCGGCCTCCCAAAGTGCTGGGATTATAGGGGTGAGCCACCACGCCCGGCCTGCTTTTTTATGCTTTTTCTATAAAATGGGGAATAATAATAGTACCTCCTACTTAGGATTGTTTTAATAATGAGTTAATACATGTAAGGCCCTTGGAATAATGCCTGATATAGAATAAGCACTCAGATTTTTTTTAACATAAATATGAACTCAGTCATTACTACAAGTTTTGTTCATGTAAGTACAATTGTGTTGCCTTTCATAAATTTCTAAAAACAAAAGTTTAAGGGTGCCTTTAAAAAATTTACTGAAATTAACGTGTACATTATTAAGTGGTAGAAAATGAACACTTTGGTATATCTCAACATTTTAAGGGATTAAGGTGGTAGAAAAGGGAAACTAATAAGAATCGAGACATGACAGAAGTGAATTCTTATAAATACATGAAAGGTATTCTGCTATGTCAGTAGTTTTTGAGTACCTGCTGTATGTTAAACATTTTGGAGGATTTTGTGGAGAATAACAAAAGCAAATTTAAAAAATGGTATCCACCCTTCTGTGTTCCAAATTCAAAAGCTTAGATACGATTTTTTTTTTTTTTAACTCTGCGAAAGCAGATCTTAGGGGTTGGATATTTTTCCTATTCTTTTTATTATTTTTTTCTTTAATTTGAAAGAAAATCCCAGGTATCAACACCAACCCTTTCCTACATACTTAAGAATACATCTAACAAAATATGGATGTTTTCTTATATGGAGTACCATACTATTATCTCGCCCATTCCATAAACACATTTCTGTGATTGTGTCAAAAATCTGCTTTTACAGTTGGTTTGTTTTAACCAAGATCCAAGCAAGGTTCATACGCTGTATTTGGTGGTTATGTCTGTTTAAGTCCCTCTTAATTGAAAACAGCCCCTCCTTCACCTTTTTTTTTTTTTTTGACTTCATGTTTTTAGCTTGTTAAACTAAGCCAGTTGTTTTATCCAGTAGCCCACATTCTGAATATATATGTTTGCTTCCTCATGGTCCTTTAATTTATTTCCCTATCTGTTATATTTCCTCTAAATAGAACCTAGCCATAAAGACGCAGTTAGATTGCGGTCCACCTTTTTTGGTGAGAATACTCCATAGGTGAGGCTGTCCTTGTCATTGTGTCACAACAGGGAGCACATGAGGTCTGGTTGTTCCACTTTTAGTGATACCAGTATTGATCAGTGGGTTTAGGGAGACAGTCTGGTTTTTCCACTGTAAAGGTTCCCATAAACTTTCATCTGTGGTTTCACAAAAGAATTTTTTCTTTCATTAGTGGTTACAAAAACTGATTTTCTGATTCTTTTACTCCTTTCACATTTAATTAGCTGAAATTCCTTTGTAAAGAACGTTACCTCGGGCCAGTGCAACTGCTCACTCCTATAATTCTAGCACTTTGGGAGGCCAAGATGGAAGGATCGCTTGAGCCCAGGAGTTCAAGGCTGCAGTGAGCTATGATCTTGCCACTGCACTCCAGCCTGGATGACAGAGACCCTGTTCCCCTGCCCCTGCCCCACAAAAAAAAAAAAAAAAAAAAGGAAAAAGAAAAAGAACTTGTATTATTGACTAGGGTTATTTATTCTTACTGAAAAAGGAAACAGTTAATTTTCAGAGTAAAGAGTTGGTGTCCTATTTTCTTCCATTGGTGTCTACCTATCTTGTGGTTGTTTTATAAAATTTTGTTTTTAGTTTTTGATTTTGTCTCTTTTTAAAAATACCTTTATGGACTAATAGATATTTATGTACTTAATTGCATTTATTATTTTTGATGCTCAAATTATTTCATCCTTGGCCATTGGATGCCCTTTTACATTGCCTCTGTGTTTTTTTTTTTTTTTTTTTTTTGAGACAGAGTCTTCATCTGTCTTCCAGGCTGGAGTGCAGCCGCACCATCTTGGCTAACTGCAACCTCTGCCTTCTGGGTTCAAGAGATTCTCCTCCCTCAGCCTCCCAAGTAGCTGGGATTACAGGCCTGCACTACCATGCTAGGCTAATTTTTGTATTTTTAGTAGAGATGGGATTTCACCATATTGGCCAGGCTGGTCTTGAACTCCTGACTTCAAGTGATCCGCCTGCCTCGGCCTCCCAAAGTGCTTTGATTATATGTGTCAGGCACTGTGCCTAGCCCTCTGTGCCCTTTTGACAATATTTCCTTAATCTTTGATACCTTCCTTGCTTTCTGTCAAAACAAAATGTTCTAGGCTTGTGATAATTTTATGTGTCAACTTGACTGGGCCTTCGGGTTTCTAGGTATTTGATAAAACATCATTCTGGGTGTTTCTGTAGGTTGTTTTGGATGAGATTAGCATTTAAATCTGTAAACTGAGTATAAAGCACATTGCCCTCCCTAATATAGGTGGGCCTCATCCGATCAGTTGAAGGCCTGAATAGAACAAAAAGATTGACCTTCCTTTGAATAAGACAGAATTCTTCATGCCTGATTGCCTTTCAGCTGGGACATTTGCTTTTTTTTTCTTGTCATTGAATTGAAACTAAAACATTGGCTCTTTCTGGGTCTTGAGCCTGCTGGTTCTCAGGCTTTAGGACTCAAATGAGAACAAAACCATTAGTTCTTCAGCTTGCCAGCTCACCTTGCAGATCTTAGAACTTGCCTGCCTTCATAATCACTCACTCTAGAGAACCCGGACAAATACAAAGCTTATCTCTTGTATTTCTTGTCCTACACCTGGAATCAGCCATTGTGCTAGGAAGCCCTGTTATCATTTAGTGGAAATAATATTTCAAGAAAACTTGGGTGCTAGGTTTACTCATAATTCTTGGGTTAGAATTGCTTCCAGGTCTTTTCAGTGAACAATCTTGGAAATATGCATATTTTTAACTTTTTATTTTGAGATAAGTTTAGATTTATAGGAGAGTTGCAAAAATAGTGTAGAGAATTTGCATATACCCTTCACCTGACTACTTCTTAACATCTTACATAGATGAAAATCATAAAAAAGTTATCAAAATAGAGAATTTACCTTTGATAGAATACTGTTAACTATGAGATTTATTCCGATTTCATCAGTTTGTCCACTAATGTCTTTTTTTGCTAGTTGAGGACCACAGATTGCATTTAGTTGTCATGTCTCCTTAGTTTTTAGCCTTGAGAGGAATATGACTATGTCCTGAGTCACATAGCATGCTGCTACAACTTCTGCTTTTCCAATTACAGATTAAATCCTCCTTATTCTTGTTCTGTAAATGATTAGGAAAGACACCAGAGATAAGACCCCTCAAGATCATTACCCTTTCTCATGGAATGTTCCTTGGAATGCAACTAATTAAATTGCTATAATATATACACTGACCTTATATGGAAAATGTTGCAACCCTGTTAAGCTTCTCTATCTCTACCTATATAAGTGAAACCTTAACTTCCCCACGTTGGAACAATGACCCATTATTTTGCAGTTTGTGTTTCCTGAGTGGCTATCCTCAAGCTTTGCACTTGAATAAACTATAGTCATATATATGTACACACACACACACACACACACACACATATATATTTTTTTGAGGCAGAGTGCTCTTGTTGCCCGGGCTGGAGTGCAATGGCGCAATCTTGGCTCACTGCAACCTCTGCCTCCTGGGTTCAAGTGATTCTCCTGCCTCAGCCTTCCAAGTAGCTGGGATTATAGGCATGCGCCACCACGCCCGGCTAATTCTGTATTTTTAGTAGAGACGGGGTTTCTCCATGTTGGTCAGGCTGGTCTCCAACTCCCAACCTGAGATGATCTGTCCTCCTCCACCTCTCAAAGTGCTGGGATTACAGACATGAGCCACTGTGCCCGGCCAGTCATTGTTTCTCCTCCATTCTTTGTCTCCTCTAGTTTGTAAGAATTCTTCACTTTTTCCTGTCTTTCATGACCTTGACAATTTTGAAGAGTACACGTTAGTTGCTGTAGTAATTTTCAATTGCTAAATAACAAATTACCACAAACTTAGCAGCTTAAAACAACACCCATTTATTATCTCAGTTTCTGCAAGTCAGAAATCTAGGTGTGGTGTAGCTGGGTTCTAAATATACTCCTGAGAGATAATTGGAGGCATATATCTACATAAAACTCATACATGAGTGTATATAGTAGCATTATTCATAACGCCCAAAAAGTAGAAACAACCCAGATGCCAATCAGCTGATAAATGGATAAACAAAATGTGTTACATCTGTACAACGGAATATTACACAGCCATAAAAAGGAAAGAATTACTGATACATGCTACAACATGTTAAAAACATTATGCTGATTGAAATAAACCAGATACAAAAGGCCACATATTGTGTGAATTCATTATATGAAATATCCAGAATATGCAAATCCATAGAGACAAAAAATAGATTAGTGGGTGACAGGGATTGGGGGAAAAGGTGAGAGGAATAGTGAGTGACTGCTAGTAGGTTACAGGTTTCTTTTGGGGTGATGTAAACATTCTGGAGTGTTGACATTTTATGCCACACACAAATGTAGACATGGATGTGCTATATATTGTGTGTACACACAATCATCTATATAGATCTATGGCATTTATAAAAATATATTTATAACATGGCAGCTTTATAGCTGCCGTTAGCACAGATGTTTATAATATATAGCAGAATTATTCATAAATGTCAAAATTTAGAAGCAACCAAGATGTCCTTCAATAGATAATGGATAAACTGTGATACATCCAGATAATGGAATATTATTCAGTGCCAAAATGAAATGAGCTATGAAGCCATGAAAAGATGTGGAGGAATTTTAAATGCACATTACTAATGAAAGAAGCCAGTCCAAAAAGGCTCCATTCTGTATAATTCCAACTATGTGACATTCTGGGAAAGGCAAAACTACGGAAACAGTAAAAATGTAAGTTGTTTTTTTAGGATTTTAGGTGAGGAAGGTTTGAATAGACAGACCACAGAGGATTTTTAGGGTAGTGAAATGATTGTGTACAATACTATTATGGTAAATACATATGATTATGCATTGCCAAAACCCATAGAACGTGTACCACCAAGAATGAACCTTAATGTAAACTATGGACTTTGGGTGACAATGATGCATAGGTTTAAGTAACGTAAATACAGGTTTATTGAGTGTAACAAATGTACCAGTCTAATGGAGGAGGTTGATAGTAGGGGAGGCTGAGCATGTGTGGGGACAGGGAGTATATGGGAACTCTGTGTACTTTCTGCTCAATTTTGTTGTGAACCCAAAACTTCAAAGTCTATTTCTTTTAAGGATCTGGAACGAAATAGTGGTTACAGACACACAATATTGTGAATATACAAAATCACTGAATTGTGAATTGTAAAAGGTGAATTTTATGCTATATGAATTATATTTCAATTATTAAAAAATAACATGTACTAAGAATATTACATAAATAGCATCAAACTGTATGTAATCTTTTGGAATTAGCTTTTTTCACTTAGCGTAATTCCTGGAGATTCATCCAAGTTTTGCTTGCATTCTTTTTTATTGCTTCATTTCTTTTTATTGCTGAGTACTATCCCATTGTATGGATGTACCACAGTTTATTTGACCATTCACAGGATGAAGGATGTCTTGAGTATTTTCAGTATTGGCTATTATGAATAAATCTGCTGTAAACATTTGTATACAGGTTTTTAAATAAAAAGTTTTCATTTCCCCGGGGTAAATGGTTAAGAGGTACAATTGTTGAGTTGTATGATAATTGCATGGAGGCTTTTTTTTTTTAAAGAGACAGGGTTTGCTCTGTTGCCCAGCTGGAGTGCAGTGGCGTGATCGTGGCTTACTGCAGCCTTGAACTCCTGGTCTGAGGTGGTCCTCCCACCTCAACCTCCTGATGTAACTAGAACTACAGATTTGTGCCACCACACCTGGCTAATTTTCTGTAAAGACGGCATCTCTCTACGTTGCCCAGGCTGGTTTCAAACTCCTGGCCTTAAGGATCCTCCTGCCTTAGCCTCCCAAAGTACTGGGATTACAGGTGTAAGCCACAGCACTCAGCTGCATGTTAGTTTTATATCAAACTATCAAGCTGATTTTCAGAATGCCTGTATCATTTTACATTCCCAGGCAGCAATATATGAGTAATAGTTTCATGCCAGCATCTGGGGTTGGCACTGTTTTTTGTTTTGGCCATTCCAATAGGTACGTACTAATATCTCATTGTAATTTTAATTTGCATTTCTTGATGGCTAATGATGTTGAACATCTTTTCATGTGTTTTCATTAGATACTGAATTTAATCAAGCCTCAAGATCTTTCTGCCATTTTACAGGAAATATAAAAGAGAAATAAGTTCAGTGATATATTCTGGGGAAGCAATCAGTCAGATGCAAAATGTGGAACATTCTACGGGATGTATGTCCTAATTTCTATAATAAATCAGTGGCTTCGGGGAAAAATGTATGTAGAGAGGTGATTGTTACAGAATATATAAGAGACTTAAGAAAAATAATAATTAGATGCAATATGTGGATCTTGTTTGGATTTTGATTTGAGCAAACCAACTAGAAAAGTATCTTGAAACAACTGGGGAAGCTTGAATATGGACATGGTATTAGACATTAAGGAATTATTGTTAATTAGACATGTTGATGACATGATTGTTTTAAAAAATTCTGATCAGGTAGATATTTGTACTGAATTATTTACATGGTAAATGACATGATGTCTAGGATTGTTTTAAAACACCCTAGCAGAAAAAGAATAAGGGAAAAAAGAGTGAAATGGAAGGTAGAGAAAAAAGATTAGCAGAATGTTGACAGTTTTTGAAAACATGGGTGGTGGGTACCTGAGAGTGTACTTTAATATTCTTCTTGCTATTGGCAATACTTGAAATTTTCCATGATAAAATCTTTTGAAAAAGTCTTTATTAAAACAACATTTTGTATTTTAAAATAAAACATCAATTGTTGGCCTTAAGGAATTTAGTTTTCTGTTATAAAACAAATTCAACCTTGATGAAAAAAATCTGATTCTAGAGCACAAACAACAAAGTTACATTTTTCATTCAGGCAGAAGAAAACAAGAGATTGAAAGAACTCCAGCTCAAACAAGAAGAAAAACTGGCTATGGAATTGGCAAAACTAAAACATGAAAGTCTAAAGGACGAAAAGATGAGGCAACAAGTAAGAGAAAACAGGTATCTTGGTTTCTCTAAATTTCATTTATTTAGTCTTTATCTTTAAACTCTTACGTAATTCTTAGCACCTGAAAGTGAAGTTTCTTTGTTTATATCTTTTCACTTAGTTAATATTTTGCCTGGAAATACTTATTGCTTTAAGTTCTATAAATATTTATTTGAGAAAATAAGTTGTATTCATGGAAGTGCGAATATTTACAGTGAAAAATAAATATCAGTCCCCCTGCTCTTTCCTTTATGCATAAATTTTAAAATGACCTCTTATAAAAAACGAATTCCTAATCTTAAGAGAAACCTTAGGTAATAACTAGTTTAATTTTATACCTCTACATACATTTCCTACAGTATTTTTGGAATGACTCTTGAGCCTGTGTTTCAGTACCTCTAGTAACTGCAGTAGGAACTTTTTAAAAGTTTAATGTTAAATAATCTTTCCCCCCCTATTGTTTTAAAATTAATTTCTCTGAAATTCATGCATCTATCTTCTTTAGGATGTCCTTTCATACATTTGAACACACTAAATGTTTTCTTCTATAAGTTAACTATCCCTTGCTCCTTCAGTTGTTTCTTATATAACCTGGCTTTAAGTTTATTCATCATCCTGGTTTCTTCTCTGATTACAGTTTAAATTATTAGTGTTCCTTAGTGGTCCCCACCCTTCTGTATAATACTCGAGGAAAGACTGCCAGCTACTCCAGATGACAGGACATTATTCTAGAATGTTTCTTGATCCTGCCTAAGGTCGAATTACTTTTTAGGAACAGCCTTGTCACAGTGTTAATCAAAACTCAGGGCCAAGTAAATGCTAATCATATACTTATGTAATTGAATATATTGGAAATTTACTTTGATAGTTATTACATTTTATCTTAATTGAGCAGGATGTCTACAGAATATTACAGGAACCATGGATGAGCTTCAGGGATTTTTGAACCTTGTTAAATTATATTAATATGTTTGGCAAATGTATCCATGTGCATTTTTCTGGCTCCACAACTCTAATCAGATTCTCTAAGAGATTACTGATCCTTAGAAAAGAAATTTAGAATTACTGCTAAAATCTGCATATTGTTCTAGTCTCAAACTATCTTTTTGGACCCTAATTCTCCAGTCATCATTAGCTGTTACTCATGGTTTTTTTTAATCACCTGAAGATGAAATATTTCTTATCTCTAATTCACTGAAAACAAGAATTAAATAGAAGAGCTTTTCACTTGTAGCAATTGCAGATTAGGTTATTCAGATAAGTGTTCCTCCTGAGAAAACATCTAGGAAAAGCATAAAATTAAGATCTGTGAAAGGAAGGAAACCAGAATGTGAGCTTGGCATTTGTGGTGGCATTTCCTCTAGAGGTTTCTGCTGATTCCAAAAAATGGCTGAGAGTTAAGTGAAGCAGAGCTTGGCCAATAAGCATATGGCAGTATGTTCAACAGCATTCTACAAGCTGTACACTTAAGATTTGTGCACTTTAGTGTGTGTTTTACTTCAATAATACAGAATTAGATTTTATTAGATAGACATAGATTAAGGGATAATCTGTGAAAAGGTTCTGGAAAATATTCAGAATAAAGCATGGAGAGACAAAAGGACAGAAAAATACAGATGAGAATTTAAAAGAGGTATGGACTATGGTACAAAATTCTAGCAGATGTATTAATATAATTTTAGTCCTCGTAGAGAGGTGAAAGAGGGTAATACAGAAGCATTATTTGAAGAGATGCTGGCCAGGAATTTTCAGAAAATTATAAGTAATGAAAACTATACTTTCAATTATCCTAATAAAACTTTTAAAATCCAACAGTAATAGAAAATCATTAAAAAAGCAGCCAGAACAAAAAAGATTATTACCTCCAAAGAGACAACAGTAAGAAGTATGACTTAATCCTGAATAGAAACAGTTGAAATTAAGAGAGAGCAGATTTACCTGGGTATGAAAAAAATAGAATGAACGAGTAAGACCTAGTATTTGATAGCACAACAGGGTGACTAGAGTCAATAATAATTTCACTGGACATTTAAAAATAACTGAAAGAGGATAATTGGATTATTTGTAACACGAAGGATCAATGCTTGAGGGGATGGATACCCCGTTTTCCATGATGTGATGATTATGCATTGCATGCCTACCTCAAAACATCTCATGTACCCCATAAATATACACAAATATATACTGTGTACCCACAAAAACTAAAAGGAAAAAAGTGCTTGAGTATATACAAACAAATTTACAAATCACCCAGAATTGTATACCTTGTGAAAAATGTTTTCAAACCAACTCATTCAGTTGAGTACTCTTTCACATAGAGTATGCTTCCTCTCAGCAGTGTCAGAATTGCTAAGAGTTTTTTTTATTTTGTGCAAAAGCCATACTAAAATTTTGACTGTCATGCAGAAATGGACCATATTTCAAATTGGTATATTCATGTGCAAATTGGCAGGTCTAAATTCAGGGAAATGCTCTGGTGCTTAAAATGTATCCTAATTTATTTAAAATCACCTATATTAAGATTAAGCTTTTTTAATGTAAAAGAAATTAATTTTTTAGATGCATGGCACATTTAAAAAACTTTGAAGTTTATTTTGAAAATATTTCTTTGAGCTCAGAAATGATAAGACTCCTGTTAATTGATTTTGGAACACATGGTTTTGTACTCCAAGAAAGTACTTAAAAGATAATTTAACTTTGCTGCTGTTTTTAACTGGAGTTGGGAAACTTACTGTTTATTTTTAGGAATCCTATTTTAAATTATGGCACTAAACAATTAGTAGTTATAATTAATTGCCCAATTAATTAAATGTCTTTATTACACAGTTAACACATACTGTTATGAAAGCAAAAGCAAGTACCTCATATCTCATTTATATTTAAGTTCAGCAAAAACCATTTCAAAGAAAAGACAGACACAATTTTTCCTTCTTAATACTATTACCATTACCTTGCTAATACCAGTACAATTATGTTCTGGACTGATAATCAAGCTGTTAATTCATAAAATAGATGAGATGAATTAAAAGAGCACAAAATAACATTTTCTGATAATGTTATTCTCAGAAATAACAGAAGATTGATCACCAATAGTCCTGCATTAAAGGGAATACTAGCAGTTCTTCATTAGGTATTGATAGAAGAAGAAAAATGATCCCAAGCTTAATTTTGGAACTGCAAGAGGTACATGTGTAGTAAATTTAGGTGAAATTTGAATGTATAAAACATTGTGTCTTTTGGGAATTAAAACATGTAAAGAGTTAAAAATATGACAAAAATGAGATAGGAAGTAAATGAAGTTAAAGTCAAGAATCTTGCATTGTCAAATAATAATGGATAAATTTATTCTCCTGGAAACAAACATGCTGTAATATCTGTAATAAAAATTTGGAAAAGAAAATATAACTGACTAATAGAGAATAAAATGTGATAATTGGAATTGATGATTCCAAAAAAGTCATGTGAAAAAGAGTTGACATAGCAGGCTTGAAGCTGCTATCTTAGAAAGTCCTGCTTGGAAGTTTGGTCCTTGGCTGGTGTCTGGAAACTGGGCTTTTGAGAAGTTTCTTACCACTTAACTGCTAAGAGTGACTCACTGTGCCTAAACTGTGAAAACAATATGGATTATACTGAATACCCATTTTCTTTCTGGGAGTCTGAGATTTGGTACATTTTAAGTAGAGGGTGCCTAAGTTACCACCCCCAATTAGAACCCTGGGCACTGAGTCTCTGATGAGCTCTAATGTTGTCTGGCAGACATTTCACACATCACAACTCATTGCTGGGGAATTAAGCATGTCCTGTGTGTTTCCACAGGTAGAGGCCTTTTCCACCTAGTTTTCTCTGGATTTCACCCCATGTGCCTTTTTCCTTTGCCAATTTTGCTGTGTATCTTTTCTTTAAAGTAAATCATAGCCATTGAGTATAACTATATGCTGAGTCCTGTATCCTCCTAGTGAATCATCTAACCTGATGGTGGTCTTGGGAACCCCCAACACAGAAGCAAAAGGGGAGAGAAGAGAGAACATAGGACAGGGAGGACAAGTAGAAAGAAGATACAAGCTTGTAAATGGAAACCCAATTATATTAGTAGTTATAGTAAACATATTTGAACCATTTACCAAAATTGATGAAATGTATCAGAATAAAAATAGCAACAGATTTTCAGAGGAATCCATTTATACACAGTATTTTCTCTGTCTGTAGTGGAATTAAACTAGATGTAAGCAATTAAAAAAAAAACTAGGCAATCTTTATATCCTTAGGTATTTAAAAATGTGCTTCTACATTACCCTTTGGTCAAAAAGTACAGCTGCTCCTTGATGTACAATGGGTTCATGTCCCAATAAACTACATTTCCAATTTATGACAGGTTTATTGGAATGCATCCCCATTGTAAATTGAGGAACCTACTGTGAATGCATATGGTTTTCTCACCATTGTAAAGTGAAACCATCATTAGTCAGAGACTGTCTATAATCCAAATTGAAATTAGAAAGTATTTTTAACAGAATAATAATGAAAATACCACATAGTGAAAGTGGCAGGATTAGATTGACATTAGCAAAATAGCAGAGTAGGCAGCTCCCAGCTCCCAGCCCATCCCTCCACCAGAAACATCAGAAAACAAGCAGAAACTCTCCGAACCAATTTTATAAGAACTTTGGACAGCATTCAAAGGTTTACTGCAATCAAGTGAATGCTGAAACAAGAAAAAGCCTAAAAGTGGTAGGAAAGTTTTGTGATATCTTCACTTGCCCTTTCCTCATTCCCTCCTAGCTCAGAGGCAGGTAGCCCTTGTTCCCAGTGCAGGACCCTGGTCCCTGGTTCAGGAGGAGCAGAGCGGATCTTATTCACAAATTGTTGGGCATATCTGTTCTAACCTACCTTGGGGCTACCTGAAAACCTAACACAAGGCACCTGTTTTACCTCACTCAGAACTCATTTAGGCCAGAAGGACAAATTGCATCTCTGACAAGGATTTAATATCTGAAATATATAAAGAACTCATACAATTCAATAATTTAAAAAACCCAGTACAAAAATGGACAAAGAACTTAGACGTTTCTCTAAAGAAGAAGTTCAGTGAATGATAAGTACATGAAAATATGCTCAACATTATTTGTCATTAGGGAATGCAAATCAAAACCACAAGAAGAAACTTTCACATCTAATAGGCAATTTTAATAAAAGTAGTGGAAAATAATAGGTATTGCCAAGAAAGTGGAAAAATTGGAACCCTCAGAAATTGCTGGTAGAAATGTAAAATGATGGAGGTGCTATGGGAAAAAGTTAAACACAGGATTACCATATGAGCCAGCAATTCCACTCTTAGGTATAAATATACAAAAAATTCAATAGTGAGACTTAAATGGATACTTGTATACAAGCATTTGGTGCAGCATTATTTACAATAGCCAAAATGTTGAAACAACCTGAATGTCTATCAGATAAGTAGATAAACAAAGTGCAGCATATATACCCTATACAATATCCTTCAGTTATAAAAAAATAATGAAGCACTGATACATGCTAAAACGTGAGTGAACCTTGAAAACATTATGCTAAGTAAGCCAGACATAAAAGGACAAGTATTGTATAATTCCACTTCTGTGAAATATCTAGAATAGGCAAATAGACAAAATGTATATTAGGAATTAGCAGGGGTTAGGGAAAGGGAAGAATGGGGAGTTATTGTTTAAGAGGCACAGCATTTCGCTTTGAGGGGAATGAAAAAGTTTTGGAAATAGTGTTGATGATTGCAGATCACTGTGAATGTAATTAACACCACCGAGCTGTACATTTAAAAATGGCTAGGATGGCAAATTTTTGTTACATATATTTTCACACGGTAAAAAATGGTATAGAACTGAAAAAAAAAAAAAAAAAAAAAAGAAACCAACTTCTGGCATATAGTTAAGGCTGTTCCTCAAGGGTAGGTCTTAATCTGAAATAACTATATTAGAAAGGAAGACTCCGTCTGGAATTATTAGAAAACAAACTGCAAATTCTCTTCTGGAATGATTACAAGAAGAATGTAGGAGGAAGGCAATAATAAAGATAAGAGCAGAAACGAGTGAGTTAGAATATAAACATAGAGTAGAATAAATAAAGCCAAGAATTGTGCCATAAAAAGGTGAATAAAATTGATGACCCCTTGGTAGGAATGATAGAGTGAAAGAGAATGCACAAATAACCAGTTTTTGGAATGGATAATGGGATATCACTATAGATCATACAAACACTTAATGGACCAAAGCAGGATATTGCAAACAATTTTATGAAAATAAATTTGAAAACGTAGATGAAATAGATAAATTCTTAGCACATTTTACCAAACTGATTGGCACAAGAAGAAATAGCTAAATGTTCCTATAACTTTTAAAGATATTGCATCTGTAATTTAACCTTGTCCACAAATAAACCTGCAGGGCTATGTGAATTTTACCAAACATTCAGGACATAGTAACACCAGTGTTACATAGTTCTGTAGAACAGAGAAAGAGGAAGCACTTCCCAATTTGTTTTAATCAGATCAGTACCTGAAGAGGATATTATGAGAAACCTGTAGACTAATCTCTCTCATGAATTTAACTCCTGTAATCTGAAGTATTAGTCAATATGAAATCCAGTGCTATATAAGAAAGATAAATCATCCTGACCAAATTTAATTTATTCCAGGAATGCAAAGGTGGCTTAACATTTTAAAAAATCAGTAAATGTAATTCATTTTATTAAAAATTATATGATTAGAAAAAGCCCATTGATATGAATCATCATTCTATGATTTAAAAAAAAAAAAGAGTGTAGCAAACTAGGGATAAAGAGAATTTACAGCAATATTACCCTTAATAGCAAAATGTTAAACACTTTTCTTCTGACATTGAAAAGAAGACAGGGATGCCTGCTCTGACAACTTCTAGTAATCTTTGTATTATACATACTAATCAGTGCAGTAGGGCAAGAAAAAGCAAAGACAGGTGCCAGGATTGGCATTAAAGGAATAAAACTTTTAATTATTCACAGATGATATGATTATATGTGTAGAAAATCCTAAAGCATCTATAAATAGCCAGATGGCTCATACCGGTAGTCCCAGCACTTTGCAAGGCCAAGGCGGGTGGATCACCTGAGGTCAGGAGTTTGAAACCAGCCTAGCCAACATGGTGTAACTCCATCTGTACTCAAAACACAAAAAATTAACTGGGCGTGGTGGCACACAACTGTAGTCCCGAGCTGAGACAGGAGAATCGCGTGAACCTGGGTGGCGGAGCTTGCAGTGAGCTGAGATCACACCACTGCACTCCAGCCTGAGTGACAGAGCAAGACACTGTCTCCACACACACACAAAAAGAAAGAATCTAAAAATAAGTAAGAATGAATAAATCATTCTACCAAAAAAGCATATGCACTTATATGTTTACTGCTGTGCTATTCATAATAGCAAAGACATGGAATCAATCCAGTTGCCCATCAGTGGGAAATTGGATGAAGAAAATGTGGTACATATATACCATGGAATACTCTACAACCATAAAAAGAATGAAATTATGTCCCTTGCAGAAACATGGAAGGAGCTGGAGGCCATTAGCCTAAGCAAATTAATGAAGTAACAGAAAACCAAATACTGCATATTCTCACTTATAGGTGGGAGCTAAACATTGATTACACATAGACATATATGGGAACAACAGACACTGTGGACTATGAGAGGGTGGAGGAGGAGTGGGGTAAAAAACAACCCATCTGATTCTGTGCTCACTACCTGGGTGACAGGAGCTGTACTCCAAACCTCAGTATCACACAATATTCCCATGTAACAAATCTGCACATGTACCCCCAGTATCTAAAAGTTGAAATAAAAACTTAAAAACCACTTTAGTAGACAGTTTGGCAGCTTCTTAAAAAGCTGAACATGCATCTACTGTATGACCTGATCATTCCACCCCTAGGTATTTATCCAAGAGAAATGAAAGCCTATGACCACAAATAATTGGTACTCAGATTTCCATAGCAGCTTTATTTGCAATATCCACATACTTGAAAGAACTCAAATGTCTGTCAGCATGCGAATAGATAAGCATGTGAGTGGATATCGATAATCTAAAATAATATCCTGCAATAAAAAGGAGTAAGCAATTACTATATACAATAAATGGATGTATTTGAAAATACTGAGTGAAAGAAGCCAGAGAAAAAAATGGTACCTGCAGTATGATTCCATTTATATGAATTCTAGAAAATTCATAATGCCTAAAGTGACAGCAAATTAGCTTGCCTCAGGATAAGTACAAACATAAAGGGGTAGAAGAGAGGTACCACAGGTTTATAAGGAAATGATTGGAATGTGTTCATGATCTTGATTGTGGTGATGGTTTCACAGGTGCATACATATGTCAAAATTTAACAAACTGTATCCTTTAAACATGTTCAGTTTATTGAATACTGTACATCAATAAAACTGAAAACTAAAAAATAAATTCAGTGATGTTGGGTATAAAGTTAGTATATAAACATTGTATTTCTGTAAATTATCAACAATTAGAAAATGAGATTTGAAAAATCTGTACAAGAATATGAAAAATACCTAATGAAAAGTATAAAACTACCAAAATAAAACACAGATATAAAACATTGATAGACTTTTAAAAAATCCAATTAATTAGAAGGATACACTATGTTTATTGAAGACTCAGTAATGTAAAGATATTAGTACTTTCCAAATCAATTTATGAATTCAGTACAGTCACAGCCAGTTTTGTTTATTGTGAAGTCTGACAAGCTGATTCTAAAATGTATATGGAAATGAAAGTATCAAGAATGGCTAAGACAGTCTTTAAGAAGATGACAAAAATTGGCGACTTATCCAGGATATGAAGAAGTATTATAATTTACGGTAGTTGAGATAGTGTGGTATTGACACAGGATAAGCAAACAGATAAATGTAGTAGAACACAGCAGTCCTTTTCAACCAGAAAATGTAAGCCCTAATGCCCTAACGACGTCCATTAAATATAATGAATTATCTCTCCTATGGATGTAAAATAATAACCCGCTGTATTCCCTCCAAGTAAATTAAAAATACAGTCACTCAGTTTTCTGTGAGGTTTTCATTCTCTTATGGTCCTAACATTTAAATTTGTTTTTGTTTTTTTAAACAGCATTGAGCTCAGAGAATTGGAGAAGAAATTAAAAGCAGCTTACATGAATAAAGAAAGGGCAGCTCAGATTGCTGAAAAGGATGCCATTAAATATGAACAAATGGTAATCAGGTTTCTGGTCATTGTTTTTAGCTTCATTTAGAAAATAAAAATTAGACTTGTTTCTTAAAAAATTGTCATATTGTATAAAGAATTTACATTGCTAGATTTCTTAAATATTTGTAAATTTTCAGATCCTTAAGATGTAGAAAATCCTGGGTGATTTCATTTTTAGTATTAGAGCCTTTTGGAAACATAGGTTGCTGCTTAGAATAATCAGCTATATTCAGTAACTCCCAGCATTCTTTACAGTCTCTGATTATTCATTGACAAACTAGTATGGTACAGATTGTTAGCATGATAAGTATATTTTAGAATGTTATGAAATTTTTAATTTTTTAAATGTGTTTAAGAGTAAACTACTTGATAATTTTATGTAGGAAACTTTCCTGTTTTATAAAAGCCGTCTCTTTTTCTTGTGTTTCTCTTTGCTTTTATCCCCTTTTCTAACTCCTGATAGGGTACCAAGTTGAAGATAAGAGTTACTCTTGGACAAAGGAATTTCAGGCTTACTCACTAGGAGTGTTACGCTGTATGAATATAAAATAGGGTTTACTGAATTAACAGTTAATTAAAAGGGTCCACATCATCCCTTGAGCTCTCATTATCAAACAGAAGGGCCAGACAATTATATATGAATGTATATATATACATACATATCTATCGTGTATGTCCACATAAACATATGTACACACACAAAGACACTCTTATGGGGTGATATCAAAATACTTAACCAGTGCAGTGCAATATGGGTATCAATTAAGAATAGATGCCATAAATGACACATATATGTGTGTGGTGTGTGTGTACAATTGTGTTAGTATAGAAAATGTCTAGCGGGTACACAGCATGCTGTTAACAGCAATACCTTTAGGTGTGGCAGGTGATAAGAGAAGGTGGAGAGACTTCATTTGCTAAGACATATAGTTCTGTCCTTTGAAAAAGAAAGTAGCACAAACAATATCCTGTTTGTCCAGTGGTTTGCAGTTTTAATTATCCTGATAGTTGAGGTTATTCAAGTACTTGTAGACGTTTTAATCTGACTCCTAAGAGAATTGTTGCTATTTTCCAAATAAAGATTGATCCACAAAATCAAAGTCCAATACTGCTAGGACTTGATGAGGTGTCATGCAAGTACTAGTTTTGGCTTTTTCTCTGAGCCTTAGTTTTCTTATCTGTAAAATGAGAACATTGTTTTCTGTAAGTGTGTGGTAATCTACACATAAATGTTATTGTCATCTCGTTTTTTCAGAAAGAATTTAGTAGAGCATGTACAAAGAAGATAATCAGAAAAATTTTTGGTCCAGTCATACTATCAGAGTATATGTTAAAGGCTTCAGTCATGTCAGGAATGACATTCAGTATTCATATTTTAATCTGTTTACTCTTTATGTTTGATGCTGCTGACCATTCCATCATTTGGGATGTGATCATAAAAGTAAAGCATAGTTTAAAAAATTGCCTCAATATATTTCATTTAAAACTTATTTTATTAAACGATTTGAAAAATGCTCAAAAGAAATAAGGGGTTTAACCCATCCAAGAAGAAAGACTGTCTCTTGACAATGGGAATGGTCTTGAGTGAATCAAAAGCTGCAGAAAACAGGCATAATAGCATCTGTGATTCTTTTCAGATAAAGGGCCTTTAATAAATCAGAAAGGGGAAACATCAAGGGCCAATGGCAGGAAAGAAAGTTTAGGCTAGGAGAAACTTAAGAGCTGCTCAAAGCCATTTAATAGCAGACCTGTAAGAAAGAGGTAGTACCATCTTTAAATAGCAGCTGATAAACAATGAAGCTAAAAATGATGAAAATTGCCTAGCTCAGTTTATAAATAGAATAATAAGATAATGACTGCTTTAGCAGCTAAACAGTTATTAAGAAAGTACTTATAATTTTATTCATTGTTTTTTGAATGTGGAGTTATTAATAATCCTTATCAGGTATTGTCCTGGGAGAGCTACTTGAAAGGAGAGGAAAGCTTCTTTAGGGTCTGACTCATTATTCACACTCTTCAGATAATAATAACTTACTTTTGCTTTTTAACCTAGACAGATGAAAAAATTTATGTAAAAGACTTTATAATATTCAATAACATTGGTGTAAATTATACTATCATACTATGTTCAAATTTGAAAATGGAAAGATCAATTTTGTTTGAATAACAGAAACGTGATGCTGAAATAGCCAAAACCATGATGGAAGAACACAAGAGAATAATAAAGGAAGAGAATGCTGCAGAAGACAAACGAAACAAAGTGAAAGCACAATACTATCTTGACTTAGAGAAACAACTTGAAGAACAAGAAAAAAAAAAGCAGGAAGCTTATGAGCAGTTGCTAAAAGAGAAACTCATGATTGATGAAATTGTTAGGAAGATCTATGAAGAAGATCGGTTGTAAGTTTATCCTAACTTTCTTACATGCCTAAATGTTCACTTTAGATTGATCGTAGGTTTGTTGTGAGGAACTGAAACACCTAATACATAGTAAGTGCTCAATAAATATTAGTTATGAACACATAAATTGGGACCAACTCCTTGTCATCTCTGTTAGCATAATTAATAAATGAATTATCTGATGATTAATAAATGCTTGTGATTGAATGACCTAAACCTTTTTTTTTCTTATATATGCCCATATCATATGTCAGAGGACATGTATTCTGATGAATTTTTTTGGTAGACAGCTTAAATATAGAGTGCTGCAAAGCTAATGTTTGTAGCATTTATGAAATAAGATGCATAAAACTTCATTAATAGGTTAGAGGAGACTATCACAGTATTTTACCCAAAGAAAAATTCATACCTGGCATTATATTTAGCACATAGTAAGCATTCAAAATGTTTGTTGCATGCACGAATGAAAAAAACTGTAGTGTTTTTCTGTACATTATTATGAACAAAATGAAATTACTTTTTCATATTTTATTATTTATGTTAAATCCGTACTTGTAACTGCTTTTCAGGGAAAAACAACAAAAGTTAGAAAAAATGAATGCAATGCGAAGGTATATAGAAGAGTTTCAGAAAGAGCAGGCTCTCTGGAGAAAAAAGAAACGTGAGGAGATGGAAGAAGAAAACAGAAAAATCATAGAGTTTGCTAACATGCAGCAGCAAAGAGAAGAAGATCGGATGGCAAAAGTTCAAGAAAATGAGGAGAAAAGGCTGCAGCTTCAGAATGCGGTATTAAAATAACCACTTCTTTAACACTACTGAATTCTGAAATATTAGTTACAGAATTTGGGTCCTATAAATATTTATGTTTTTTAAAAAATTTAATAGTTGACACAGAAATTAGAAGAAATGCTGCGGCAACGTGAAGATTTGGAACAAGTGCGACAAGAATTATACCAGGAAGAACAAGCTGAAATATATAAGAGGAAGCTAAAAGTAAGTTTCAGAAATGGAAAGAATGATTAACATAAAGAAGAATATAATTTTGAGATGAAGCAGAAGAGAAATAGTACATTTAAATCCAACCATACTGGTAATTACATTATATGTAAATGGTATACTACAGTTAAAAGACAGAAATTTTCAAGCTGGCTAAAAAGATAGACTCAGGCATCAATTCATAAACTATTATAAAAAGCATGATGCAACTATGTTGTCTGTAATCATAACTTAAATATGAAGACACATAGTTTAAAAGCAAAAGGGTGGTGAAAGATATATAACACAGACACTAGTCAAAAGCAGGTTGTAGTTGCTATGTTAATATGAGACAAAGTCAACTTCAGGACAAGCAATTCATGATAATACAGTAAATTCATCTAGAAGATGTAATAGTCCTAAAGGCGTGTGAACCTAAATACTAAAGCTTCACAATACATGAAGAAAAACTGAAAGGAGAAATAGGCAAATACACAATCAGATTCCAATATTTTTTTTTCTTTTTTTCTTTCCAAGTTTTACTTTAGGTTCAGGAGGTACATGTGCTGGTTTGTTACAGGGATAAATTTGTGTGTCATGGGGGTTTGGTGTAACATTATTTTGTCACCCAAGTAATGAGCATAGTACTTGATAGGTAGTTTATTGATCCTCATCCTCTTCCCATCTCCACCGTCAAGTAGGCCCCAGTGTCTGTTTTCCTTCTTTGTGTCCATGTGTACTCAATATTTAGCTCCTACTTATATGTGAAGACATATAGTATTTGGTTTTCTATCCTTGCATTAATAAGCATAGGCTAGTGGCCTCCAGCTCCATCCATGTTGATGCAAAGGATGTGATTTTGTTCTTTTTTATGGCTGTGTAGTATTCTGTGGTGTATATGTACATTTTCTTTATCCAGTCCACCATTGATGGGTATCTAGGTGGATTCCATATCTTTGCTATTGTGACTAGTGCTGCTATAAATACACACATGCATGTGTCATTATGGTAGAATGATTTATATTCCTTTGGGTATATACCCAGCAATGGGATTGCTGGGTCAAATGTTAATTGTTTCCATTATTTGAGGAGTCGCCACACTGCTTTTTACAGTGGTTGAATTAGTTTACATTCCCACCAACAATATATAAGCATTCCTTTTTCTCCACAACCTTGCCAGCATCCATTATTTTGTGACTTTTTAATAGCCATTCTGACTGATGTGAGATAGTATCTCATTGTGGTTTTGGTTTGCATTTCTCTAATGATTAGTGATATTAAGCACTTTTTCATATGCTTGTTGGCTACATATATATCATCTTTTGAGAGGTGTCTGTTCATGTCCTTAGCCTATTCTTTATTTATTTATTTATTTATTTATTTATTTATTTATTTATTTATTTTAGACAGAGTCTCGCTCTGTGGCCCAGATTGGAGTGCAGTGGCGTGATCTCGGCTCACTGCAAGCTCCGCCTCCCGCGTTCATGCCATTCCTGGGACTACGGGCACCCACCACCGTGCCCAGCTAATTTTTTCTTTTGTATTTTCAGTAGAGATGGCATTTCACCATGTTAGCCAGGATGGTCTCAATCTCCTGACCTCATGATCCACCTGCCTCGGCCTCCCAAAGTGCTGGGATAACAGGTGGGAGCCACCACACCTGGCCAGCCTATTTTTTAAATAGGGTAGTTAATTTGTTTACATTCCTTAGAGATTATGGATATTAGACCTTTGTCAGATGCATAGTTTACAAATATTTTCTCCCATTCTGTAGGTTGTATGTTTAGTCTGTTGATAACTTTATTTCCTGTGAAGAAACTCTTTAGCTTAACTAGGTCCCACTTGTCAGTTTTTGTTTTTGTTACAATTGCTTTTCGAGTCTTCATCATGAAATCTTTGCCAGATCCTATGTCCAGAATAGTATTTCAATGCATAGTTCTCATTAATCTATAGACTAAGTAGTCAGAACCGCAGGATATAGTGTTGAAAGCAGTGTCAATAAATTTGACCTGACATTTAGAGAATACTCCACCCAACAACAGCAGAATACAAATTCCATTCAAACATGGAACATTCACCAAGATAGATCATATTCTAGGACATAAAGGAAGTCTCAATAAATTTTCAAGGTTTTACATAATACTAGATATGTTTTCTGACAACAGTGGAATGAAATTAAAAATCAGTAATGAAAATACACCTGCAGAATCTTTAAGTATATTATAATTAAACAATATATTTCTAAATAAGCAATAAGAAAAGGGGAATAAATCATATTGGAAATTAGAAAAATATTTCAAACTAAATTATTTAAAAAACAGCATATCAAAATATGTGACGTGCAGTTAATGCAGTGCTTAGAGGAAAGTTTCTATCTTTAAATGCATGTATTAGAAAAAACAATGGTTAAAAATTAATAAGCCTATGTCTACCCACTTACACAGAAATGTTTATGCAGCATTATTCATAATAGTCTAAAAGTAGAAATAACCCAAAAGTAGAAATAACCCAAATGTCTGATGAATGGATAAACAAAATATAGTATATCCATGTAATAAAATGTTATTCAGCTATTAAAAGAATGACAGACTGATCATGCTAAAACATGGATAAGCCTTTAATTATAAAAAGTATGTGCCTCAAGAATGTTATATAAATGATATCAAACAGTATGTAACTTTTTCAAGTTGGCATTTTTATTCAGCATAATTTCCTGGAAATTCATCCAAGTTGCTTGTATTGATCATTTGTTACTTTTTATTGCTGAGTAACATTCCATTGGTATGTATGTACCATTTTATTTGACCGTTTGCCCATTAAAGGGCATTTGGAATGCTTCCAGTATTTAGCTCTGATGAGTAAATCTGCTGTGAACATTCAGGTAAAGGTTTTTGTATAAACATCAACTTTCATTTCTCTGCAATAAATGCTCAAGAATGTATTAGCTGGGTTTTGTGGTAATTGCATGTCAGCTGTGTAACAGACTACCAAAGTGATTTCCAGAACAGCTGTAGCATTTAACATTCCCATCAGAAATGTGTGAGTTAGCAGTCTGTCTGCATTCTCACCAGCATTCGGTGTTGCCACCGTTTATTTTTTATTTTTTTTTCTCCTCTGTCCTCAGAAGCTCAACAATTTTTTATTACAGCCACTTTTAAATATCCATGTAGTGATATCTTGTAGTTTTATTTTGCATTTCCCTGATGGCTAATGATGCTGAACATCTTTTCACGGGCTTATGTGCCATCCTCTTCGGTGTAAGATCCCCTTTGGTGAAATAATTCTTTGTGTCTTTTGCTGATTCTCTAATTGGGTTGTTTGTCCATTTATTGTTGGGTTTTGAGAGTTCTTCATATATTCTAGATACTAGTCCTTTGTCAGGTGGGTGGTTTGCATATATTTTCTCCTACTCTGTAGCTTTGTCTTCTCATCCTTTTAACCTGATCTTAGAGCATGGTTTTTCTTAGAGCAAATGTTTTCCATTTCTATGAAGTTCACTTTATCAGTTTTTCTTTTTATGGATCATGCCTTTGGTGTCAACTCTAGAAACTCTTTGCCTAGTTCTTGAAGAATTTCTCTGTCTTTTTTCTAAAAGTTTTTTTGTTTGTTTTTGTTTTTGTGTTTTGTTGTGTGTGTGTGTGTGTGTTTGCTTTTCCATTTTACATTTCAGTCTGTGATCTGTTTTAATTTTTGGTACAAACTATGAGACTTAAGTCAAATATGGTTTTTGCCATTGGATTTAGTCCAATTGTTCCACACCATTTGTTGAAGTGGCTGTTTCTCCAACGTTGAATTGCTTTTGCACCTTTCTTAAAACACAGCTGGCATGTTTGTATGGGTCTATTCCTGTGGTCTCTATTTTGTTCTGTTGGTCCTTATGTATTCATCCCTCCACCAATACTACACAGTTCTGAATACTGCAGCTATACGGCAAGTCTTAAAATTTTTTTTGTGGCTCAAGCCTGTAATCCCAGCACTTTGGGAGGCCGAGACGGGCGGATCACGAGGTCAGGAGATCGAGATCATCCTGGCTAACACGGTGAAACCCAGTCTCTACTAAAAAATACAAAAAAAAACTAGCCGGGCAAGGTGGCGGGCGCCTGTAGTCCCAGCTACTCGGGAGGCTGAGGCCGGAGAATGGCGTGAACCCGGGAGGCGGAGCTTGCAGTGAGCTGAGATCCGGCCACTGCACTCCAGCCTGGGCGACAGAGCGAGACTCCGTCTCAAAAAAAAAAATAAAAAATAAAAAAATAATAAAAAAAAAATAAAAAAATTTTTTTCGCTATTCTAGTTCCTTTGCCTTTCCATATGAATTTTTGAAGAATCTCTATAAATAATTTTTGCTGGGATTTTGATAGGAATTGAATTAAATATGAGTATCAGTTTGGGGAGAATTGATAAATTCACTATATTAAATTCATGAACACAATTTGGCTCTCCCTTTATTTAGATCTTTGAATTTTTTCATCAGGATTCTCTAGTTTCAGCATACAAATCCTGTATGCATTTGGTCACATCTGAGTATTTCATTTTTTGAGCGATTATAAATGGAACTTTTACTTTGGTGTCCGTGTACTCATTGCTAGTGAATTGATATTTTTGTGTTTATCTTGTATCTTACAACCTTGCTGAATTCACTTGTTAACTGTAGGAATTTTTTTCCCTACATAGTCAGGCCTGTCTTCTGCCCAGAGGTACAGGCTGTTTCTTCCTTTCTGATCTGTATATTTTTATTTCCTTTCCTTACCTCACATGCTGGCTAAAATTTCCAGCACCACTGGCTAGAGCTATGTTGAAGAAGAGTGATGAGAGTAGACATCACCTTTCCTTGTTGCTGATCTTAGGGGGAAGCATTAAGTTTTTAACCATTAAGTATAATGTTAATTATAGGTTTTTTGTAGGTGTTCTTTATCAAGTTGAGGAAGTTCTCTTCTATACCTATTTGTCTGAGGGCTTCTTATCATGAAGCAGTGTTAAATTTTGTTAAATGTTTTTTTCTACTGATACAATTATGTACTTTTTCTTCTTTAACCTAGTATGTTACATTGATTGATTTTTGAGTATTGAACCAGCCTTGTATCCCTGTAATAAACACTACTTGGTCATGGTGAATAATTCTTTTAATGTATGATCTATTTTCTAATATTGGGTTAAGGATTTGTGCATCCATATTCATGAGGAATATTGGTCTGTAATTTTTTATATTGGTAGCAGGGTAATACTATCTTCATAAAATGAATGGGGAAATGTTTCCTCCTCTTCAGTTTTCTGGAAGAGATTGTGTAGAATTGGTGTTAAACATTTGATAGAATTTTCCAGTGAAACCATCCTGACTTGGGGTTTTATTTTGGGGGAATTTCAAGTTATTAATTCAATCTCCTTAATAGTGATAGGACTATTCAAATTACCTTATTTCACATTTGGTGAGTTTTGGTAGCTTGTGTTTCTCAAGGAAGTGATCCATTTCGTCTAAGTTGTCAAATTTATGTGTGTATAATAATTTGTAGTATTCCTGTATTATCCTTTTGTTGTCTGTAGGGTCTCTAGTGATATCCTATGTTTTATTCCTGATATTGGTAATTTGTTTATTCATTAATTTTTTTTTTCTTGGTCAGCCTTGTTAAAGGTCTGTCCATTTCACTGATTTTTTTAAGAACCAGCCTTTTGTTTCACTGATAATTGTCTATTTTCTATTTTTAATTCCATTGATTTCTACAGTTTTCTTTATTATTTTCTTCCTTCTGCTTATTTTCGGTTTACTTTACAGTTCTTTTTATAGGTTCTTGAAGTGGGGGCTTAGATTATTGATTTGAGACTTTTCCTACATACATGCATTTAGTGCTACATATACCTTTTCCTAAATGTATGCATTTAGTGCTATAAATGTCTCTCAGAACTGCTTTAGCAGCATCTCACAAATTTTGCTATCTCATTTTTATTAACTACAATGTATTTATTTTCCTTGGCATTCCCTCTTTGGCCCATGAATTATTTAGAAGTGAGTGACCATTGTAAAATTATATTTTTTAGTATGTATGAAATTTTTCATAATAAAATGTTCAGAAAATAAAAGCTCATAGGAAAGGACTTAACTGCTCCAACTATATTTGAATTTCCCTAAAGAAGTACTGACTGTCATTGATAGATAATTGTTTTTAAATTTTAGAGAATTTTGGAGAATGAAGGGAATATTAGAAAACTAGAGATGGGTAAGTGCAGTTTTGATTTTGAGGAGGAAGTTGGAAACTGAAAAATACTTATAGGTGGTTTGGACAGCTTTTGTAATCAAGAATCTAGAATGATTCATAGTTACCATAGATTTCAGATGAATAAACTCAAGTGTGCAAAAAAAGCTTCTGTAACAGCTCTTTTCAAAGCAGTTATGTGTTAAAACTGAGTACAGAAACAAGATGGTAAATATAAAATTTATTCATGAGTAGCAGAAAACAATCCAAAGGTAAACATATTCTTTATCCAGCTAGTTTTAAAGGGATGCACAATGTGTTATCATGAAAAGCCTTATAACTTTCTCAGTTTGTAATACTAAATTTAACCAATACTAATTTAACCAAACTCTATCACTCTTCCCTTATAAATCTGGTGTAAGCAAATAGTTACTAAATTAACTTTTAGCTGTATTGTTGTTTAGGAAGAAGCAGAAAAGAAACTGAGAAAGCAAAAAGAGATGAAGCAAGATTTTGAAGAACAAATGGCCTTGAAGGAATTAGTACTACAGGCTGCAAAAGAGGAAGAGGAGAACTTTAGAAAAACTATGCTAGCTAAATTTGCTGAGGATGATCGGATAGAATTAATGAATGCTCAGAAACAAAGAATGAAGCAGCTGGAACACAGGAGAGCTGTGGAAAAACTTATTGAAGAACGTCGCCAACAATTCCTTGCAGACAAAGTAAGAAAAAGTTGTGGGGTTTTTTTGGTCGTTATCATTAAACAGCAATTAGCTCATGTATCATCCACTAAACATTTACTGAGAAGCTTTATATGCCAGACAATGTTAGTATGTTTACTAATATATATATAAATTTTCTGACCATTTTTGCTTCTAGAAAATATTTATTGATGCTTTCTATGTGCTAAACACTGGTTGGTATTGAGAACATGAAAGGTAAATAAAACTAAGTCCATGTCACCCATGAATTTATGGTCTTGGTTAAGAAAAATATATAAAAAGTAATTATAAATATGTCATGTACATGTGATAATAGGTTACAGAGCTATGGATGTTTTGGTATGGCAGAGAGAGAAACAGATCATGAACACCCTGCATGCTATTTTAAGAAGGTGGGCTTTTCTAAGGGAAGCCACGGAAGATTGGAAAGCTGTATGTTAAGATCTGCACTTTGAAAGACAATTCAAGTGAGAGCATTGAAGGTAGATAAGAGATGAGTAAGCTTGGAGATAGGAAGATCAGTAAGTAAGTTATTATAATAATCCCAGTGACAACTGGTGAAACCCATGCAAATGGAGAGGGGATCCACCCAAGAGATATTAAGGATATAGAATTGATGGGGCTTGGTGACCAGTGAGATCTAGAGAGGTGAGAGAAGACTTAAGGATACTACTAATAAACAATACTGTCATTCCATCTTTTTAATTATTTTTGATTATTTTTATTTTAAGTTCCAGGATGCATGTGCAGAACATGCAGGTTTGTTACACAGGTATATACGTGCCATGGTGGTTTGCTGCACCTGTCAACCTGTCATCTAGGTTTTAAGCCTTGCATGCATTAGGTATTTGTCCTAATGCTCTCCCTTCCCCTTATCCTCCCCTACCCCCCGACAGGCCCACAGTGTGATGTTCCTGTCCCTGTGTCCATGTATTACTACCGTCTTTAATGGGTGACTGGGTGATATCCTAAGGAAAGAGTATAGAGGAAAAGAAATGATTTTGAGGGGGCAAATAATTCTATTTTGTCCACCCAGAATGATTTGCGTGGCCCAGGGGAAGATTACTAGTTGGAAATGCAGATTTAAGTGTTGGAGAGGGAATTAAGTTTTTGGCTTTGGACACATTGATTTATGTCTCATCCGTAAAACTAAATACTTATATTCTCTCACTGGATTTTCGTGGTTTAAGAACCAAATGGATAATATGTAGGTGTTCTGAAAACTGGTAGGAAGAGAAGAATTTACTTTTAAAAGGAAGACTCAGTGAGACTTACATGACTTCTTTTAAAACTATACAAAGTAGGAGTCAAAATAATGCAAATGTTTCAAATATGAGAAATTTATGGGAATACAAGTGCTGTTATATTTCAGATTGGAGCTCATCTGTTCTCAGAAGCTAAGCAGAATCAGGCCTGGTTAGTACTTCGGATAGGAGAAAGCTCCTGGAAAAATTAGCAAGACAACTAACTAGAAATCAGACTAAAAACTAAATGGAAATCAGATAAAGTCACCTAATGCATAGACACTTATACAAATAATTTATGTCTTAATTTTTAAAGACTTATAAATGTTCCCAATATGAAGCTGTCGGCTTAGTTTTGTCAGATTGGGCAGCATTTTTGTTCTGCCCCCAAGGCAAGGACAGATCTTCATGATGAAACTCATTAACACCATTATACAATCCTATAAGGTCTAACTATGTTTTCTGGATTTCAGAGATATTCCTAAATAGGTATCTATAATTCTGTCTACCTCTACAAAAATCATATGGTCAGACAAAATCTGAAACTTCCCAGGAGGTAGTTTCCTACCTACCACCAAAGCTATTCAGAATTTGTCCTAAATGGATACGTTGATTTCATAACTACCTAAACTATTTAATTTACTTTAAATTTTTCTTTTTAGGATAAACATTGAATGTGGCCTACCAGATCCTTCTTAGGAAATCCTGCATTAGCCCAAATTAGACTCTACCATTGGACAAAAATCTATCAAGTTTGCTTTCCCCTGTAACATTACAGAACTTTCCTGTATCTCTTCTTTATAAGGAATGGGTGAATTAAGATAGAATTAGGTTTGAATGCAAGTACAGTCTCAAATTAACAGTGGCTTAGTAGATTACTGTTCTTTCACGTAGTTCAAGTCATCTTTTCTATATGGCCCAGAATTTTGATGTGATTACGAGTATTCAAGAGCTCTTTCCCAAGAAATACTAGTGGAATTCTCATGCTTCATATCTTTTAAAATGTATATATATATATTATATATATTTTTAAAATATATATATTTTTAAAATATATATATTTTAAATATATATTTCATATCTTTTAGATATTTCTGATCTTCTTTATTCACTTTTTGTTTTACACTGAAAACTCTTCAGCATCTGGCATATGGTAAGCATTCAGTAAATATTTACTGTATCAGGGCAGTCACTCCTTTGAATATTTTTTCCCTTGGTAATGAAGACACTTTCCTGAAAATATTTGTTTGCCTCCTTGTAATTTTAAAGGAATAATGATAGTAAAAAATGTGTACAGACTACAGATATGTGTACAGACATAAAATATATATTATCTAGAATCTTTTGAACTTAGTGTCGTAAATAGTTCATCAATTTTATCTAATTCATTGCATGAGTAGTTTTATTTGAAAACTTCGTATAAGATTAATGTACTTTGTGATAACAAAATTTGATCTGCATTTCCAGCAACATGAACTAGAAGAGTGGCAGTTGCAGCAAAGGCGGCAAGGATTTATTAATGCAATTATTGAAGAAGAAAGGCTAAAACTTCTCAAAGAGCATGCTACAAACTTACTAGGCTATCTCCCTAAAGTAAGTGAGATTTATCTCAAGTTGTAATCTTCATGACCTTTAATAATGAAAAAAACATGGTATTTGGATTTTAGAGTGCCTAGATTTTGCTCACTTCTTGCTCAGTTATGAAGCAGTGATGGGATCCTGTCCAGGCACTGAACCTCTCTGGGCCCATTTCAGTATATCTACAATGATTGGTCTTGGCACATTATTAGAGGTATGAGCTTGATTTACTGAATTTGTACTTTATTTATCACCCAGGCTGGAGTGCAGTGGCAGAATGTCAGCTTACTGCAATCTCCGCCTCCCAGGTTCAAGTGATTCTCTTGCTTCAGCCTCCTGAGTAGCTGGGATTACAGGCGTTTGCCACCACACCCAGCTAATTTTTGTATTTTTAGTAAAGACAGGGTTTCGCCATGTTGGCCAGGCTGGTCTTAAACTGTTGGCCTCAGGTGATCCATCCGCCTCGGCCTCCCAAAGTGCTGGGATTACAGGTGTGGGCCACCACACATGGCATGAGCCACCACACATGGCATGAGCCACCACACATGGCATGAGTTTGTATTTTAGAGGTTCTTTTCTCCCCTTTTAGTATATGAAATCTAAAGCTACCCTACAACAACTGTGGTACTTATACGCCAAAGCTGAGAATGTGTATGAAAACATTGTCATTGGTAACACCAGTAATAGGAACATGCTTGAACCGAGTCTGAGACAGATCTGCTCTATAGTAGGAAGTTGTAACTAGTTAAACTTGATTTTTAAAATTCCAGAAGATAGTGAATTTTAATGTATACCTGAGACACACTGTGACTTCAAATAAAATAGTAACACGCTGGGCATGGTGATGCATGCCTATAATCCCAGCACTTTGGGAGGCTGAGGCAGGAGGATCACTTGAGCCCAGGAGTTCAAGACCAGTCTGGGCAACATAGGGAGATCCCATTACTACACAAAATAAAAAGTTAACTGGATGTGGTGATGCACGCCTGTAGTCCTAGCTACTCTGGAGGCTGAGGTTGGAGGATTGCTTGAGCCTGGAAAGTTGAAGCTGCAGTGACCCTTGATCTTGCCACTGCACTCCAGCCTGGGCAACAGAGTGAGACCCTGTCTTAAAAAAGTAGTAACAGTTTCATAGGACACATAAACATCTAGACTCATATAAATAAGATCACCATCTTTCAGCTATAGAAATGCCGTTTCATATTTTATTCAGTAGAATCAAGTGCATATTTTACATTCAATCTGGTGCTAAGGAAGGAAAAATATATAAAATATATAGGTAATTATTGCCTGGCCACAGGACTTTTGATAGTCTAATTGGTTACATAGGATTAAGGAATGCAAAATGATGTATTAATGATAAAATCCACATGTAATTAATAAATTTCATAAAATATAAACTATAGGAATGTCTTTGGGATGTGATATTTTTGTAGAGGAAATAATTGTGGAGGCAGCAGGAGTGATTAATAAACTTGATATCCGCCGGGCGCGGTGGCTCAAGCCTGTAATCCTAGCACTTTGGGAGGCCGAGACGGGCGGATCACAAGGTCAGGAGATCGAGACCATCCTGGCTAACACGGTGAAACCCCGTCTCTACTAAAAAGTACAAAAAACTAGCCGGGCGAGGTGGCGAGCGCCTGTAGTCCCAGCTACTCGGGAGGCTGAGCCAGGAGAATGGCGTAAACCCGGGAGGCGGAGCTTGCAGTGAGCAGAGATCCGGCCACTGCACTCCAGCCTGGGTGACAGAGCGAGACTCCGTCTCAAAAAAAAAAAAAAAAAAAAAAAAAAAAACTTGATATCCAAAAATGATCTTTATCCTTTAGATCCTAATGGCGCCAAAT
Organism: Papio anubis; assembly: GCF_008728515.1. Taxonomy (NCBI): domain Eukaryota; kingdom Metazoa; phylum Chordata; class Mammalia; order Primates; family Cercopithecidae; genus Papio; species Papio anubis. Next base: position 76,422 of record NW_022163018.1, on the reverse strand, counting down.
GACCTCAGTTATCCTTAAAATTCTTTAGATTGCAAGATAAGTAAATATTTAATTTTGTTTTAAAGAGCCCTTTGCAGTATACTATAGGGGAAAAGAAAAATAGAACAGTGAAGAATTCCAGAGGGTTTGCTTAAATGGCTTAGCTCCAAACCTGAATTCTTTTCTGCAAGACTGATTGATTGCTGATTAGCCATAGAACTGACACATGAAGAACTAATCCCATGCATGAATCTATCGAAGCTCACCCTTATATCATATTATAGAGCTATTTAAAGAAAAGGGTAGGGTACACTATAGATGAAGTGCCTTCCTATCTAGGTAATCCAAGCAGTAGAACTTGTAGAAGAGCTCAGATTCATATGACAAGCTCCTACACTAGAGCTGATAAATCAGAAAATTGGGTCAGTCTATGAATATTCAATATATATGTAAAGTCTTATTTTTTTGAAAAGTGTTGATTTTTTTTTAAAGTTTCATTAATCTATTGAACAGATTTCATTACCTTGGCGATAACTTTACTAACCTCATGTCTTTGTCAGTCTTAAAAGCATTTAGTGAAATATTCTGATATTCAAAAGTAACCCACAAAATATTTTTCTTGTAGGGAGTATTTAAAAAAGAGGATGATATTGATCTGCTTGGTGAAGAGTTTAGGAAAGTGTATCAGCAAAGGAGTGAAATTTGTGAAGACAAATGATAACATCAAAATTGGGTAAACCCTAGATTTTTCGTATGTTACCACTAGATGTCAGCATAACTTTTGTTTTACAGTTCAGTGGCAGTAGGAATCCATTGTCTATTTGGATTTTGTTAAGTCATCACTGAATTTATAACTTGTAAACAATTATCAGATAAAAATTAATTTTAATCAAACTGTTATTTTTTGTACTGATAATTTGAAAATCCGATTTCTACCACACTACAGAGCATTGTTTGCATCCCCATCCTCAAGACAGTATATGTACCTTGACTAATACAGACCTCTACCCCAAAGTGAACTAACTGCCTTCTCTCTGTATTTAGGAACTTTCCTTACTCGATTTAGCCAGGGAAATAAATATTTGGAATTTTCTTTTAAAGCATCTTTTTCGGTCTACTTGAAGGGAGGAGAACTGTAAATGAAAAGAGTCAAGAATTTTATTATCTAATGTGCTTAATTGTCACGTTCAGTAAGAACCTAACAAACTCAAAAATAGCTAATAAGTCATAAGATAGCAGAATCAAAAGTTAAATTGTTGCTTTATTTTACAAAATTTTTTCTAATAGTTACTACATATTAGAATAATGCATCAGTTTTATATCTCCCAAATCTAAAAAGGGAATTCTTTGAAATTATTTTGATTTCATAATCAACTATATTACTTATGAAGAGTAAAAATAATTCAAACCATTACAATAAGTAAAATGGGTATCCACCACATACTGTCATAGAGACTAACTGAAGTAGGGATCACTTAAGAATTTCCCCATTCAAGTGCTTTCATAAATTCCTCCTCAGTGAAAGACAGCATCTTGGCAGCTTCAATATGCATCTGTTAAAAAAAAAAAAATCAGTATTGTCTGATTTAGTATTAAGAGTAGGCCACCAAACAACAGGAAGTTTGTAAAAATGTGTGGATAATATATTGTCAGAATGTAAGTTCTGTTGTAGGAATGTATACTGTTAATTCCAATAAGCATGATATTTGAAATGGTAGTAATTACATTCAAGGACCAACCTATAGAATACTTTTTGTCTAACAGTAGTATTGAACCAACTTATTTTTAAGATAATAATTCTATAATATTGTAATACCTGACCTTTGCAAAGAAGGAAAGTGTCAGAACTATGAATTTTTAGATAAAGCAGCAACAGTGGTTTGGAAGCAATGTTCACTCTAAGGTTTGAAGAGGCAAACAGTCCCCTAAGATAATAGTCATTCTTTAATGTGGTACTTTCTGTAGTTGAGACATACCTGTACTGTATTTTCCAGTCCCATTTTCTACACTAATTTACTTATGTGAAAATATCCACTTGCTTAGATGACACATACATACATCTCACTATACATGTTAGATTTCATATGAATAATGCATTTTATATGAAATTCAGTGCCTAAAGATGTCAAAAATTAAACATACCTAAAGTGAAAAATGCTGAATTGTTTAGTAAGAAAGGTACAGATAATATGATGATTTAACTTTAACGACAGACTCACCTTTTGCCTTTTTAAAACATCAATTAATTTTAACTGTTTCTTGAACCCTATCATTAATTCTCCTTTTTGTTTTTCTAGCTTCTTGTTTTCTGATTTTAACACTTCAATTTTTTTATGTTCTTCATTTGCTATGTCCTACAAAAGGAAAAAAAAAGTGCCATATATTCTTTTTTAATATACAGCCTTTCAATGGACAGAATTATAGACTACCATCACAACAGTAATAAAAAGTACTTTTTAAAACTGAAATATAAATTTTTTTGTAGATAAAAATTGCTTTCCATTATCGAATTACTGGAATTTGATAGCTTTTAGTCATGCTCAGGTACTTCCCATTTTTAAAAAAGTTTTAAAAATAACTCAGTTCTAATTCTAGTAACAGCAAAGTAGCTTGTATTGAACCAACATAAACTCTGGATTTGTGAATTTTAAAAAATATATTTGAAGGCACAGATGAATAATCAATAATAAGTAGAAACTGGAAGTGGTATGATCTTTGAAAGAGCAGAAATACTGGTTTAGATCCACATTCAACTAGCTTCTCCTGAAAGCGCTTTCCAGTTCGTGGGTTCACAGAGATAAGAACTCAAGCAAAAAGTAGTAGTCTTTTTGGACTGAGGAGTCAGAGAGCAGGGCTGCCAAGGTGGTACAAATTTTTAAGTAGGAAATTCTAGAAAAAAGAGACCCCTCAAAACATGCATACGTATTTCCCTCAAATGCTTGGCAGACATCTAAATACCATTTACAGGGTAAGACACCTAGGTACCTGTGAAAGGAAATGGCTGTAGTCTTTAGCTAAGCAGAGAATTTACCCACTTCCCATGACAAGGGGGAGACCAAGTTTGTAATCTTGGTAAAAATGGACTGGATAAGGTCTTTAGCAATTTGAGCAAAGCAGAAAAAGGGTCAGTAGAAATCATTAAATATAGGAAGATCTATACTTGAAATGTTAAAGGAAGTAATTCATACAAAAGGAAAATGATACCAGAAGGAAATCTGAATCTCTGTACACACACATAAAAAAGATGGAGAAAAAAATAGAAATAGTAATGTGGAATCTATCTATAGATATATGTGTGTGTGTGTATAGAATTTTTCTTTTCAAAAAAAAACAAAAAAAACCCACCTCTTTAAAAGATACAGCATTAGCAAAATGGTGGATTAGGAAGCTCCAGGCCTTTGCTCACCCCATTCAAAGACTGAATATATGATACCCAGACCAAAGTAGCTTTGGGAGAGCTCTAGAAACCAGTCAGTCAGCAGAAGCAACCAAAAGAATGCCTAACTAAGAAAAGGCCATACTCAAAATAGTAGGAAATGTCATGGTGTTTTTCTTACCCTTTCCCCACATACTCCCTCGCACAGCACAGTCAGGAAGAAGCCACCCAATTCCCAGTTCCCTCCCTTGGAATGGAAGGAAAAGAGTAGACTTGCTTGCAACATTCTGGTTTTTCTGGGGCCTGCCTGAGGGACTGGTATCTGTCTTGCCTGACTCAGTACTGATGGGAACAGCTGCGTCATTTGGATATCAGGTTGGAAGCTGCAGAAACAGGTGGTTGGTACCACTGAATGTGAGAGGTGCAGTGAGTCCACAGAACTGCAGGAACCTGGTGGCAAAAAATTATGGGCAGAGGAATACAATACAGCATCTAAATCTGTGAGAAGTAGGTGAGACTTTTAGGTAATTAGGACATTTAAAAGAAGCCATGTGTATGGAAAACTGGAATAAAAACACACAGGCCCAGGAAAGACACATCCCCAGAAAAGGTTTGAGAGAACCTCAAGACTTTACACCACGCTGATTAGTGAAGGTCTTTGCTTGCATGCAGCCAGTCTGCAAGACTGAGAGAACTGACTGGTTTTTCAAACACCCATTTTTCAACGTTAAGATCACAAGACATCCAAAGAAACAGGAAAACATGGACCATATTAAAGGAACAAAATTAATATCCAGAAATTTATCCTAAAGAAACAAAGGCTTCTCACTTATTAGACAAGGACTTTAAAATAACTGCCATAAATATGCTCCATGAGCTGAAGGAGAATATTGACAACTAAATGAAATCAGGATACCTATATATTAATAAAATGAGACTATCAACAAAAATTACAAAAAAGAACAAAACAAATTCTAAAGCTGCAAAATACAGTAACTGAATTGAAAAATTCACTTGAAGGGTTCCAGCAGAACAGGTCTTATACCTGCTGAATAGGTATAAGAAAGAATGAGCGAGCTTTCAGACAGGTCATTTGAAATGAGCAGGTCAGAGAAGCCAAAAGTAAAAGAATGAAGAAGAAAAGTGAACAGCAGCTAAGGGACACCATCGAGTGGGCCAATATGTATATTAGTGTAATCTTAGGAGAGAGAGAAAAGGAGACAAATAACTTATTTTAAGAATTAATAGCTGAAAAATTGCCAAATTTAAGGAAAAATGGATATACAAATACAAAAAGCTCCATGAACTCCAAGTAGGATAAACCCAAAGAGACTCCACAGCAAGACACATTTTAATCAGTCGAATGTCAAAGAGAAAATCTTGATAGCAGCAAGACAAAATGGCTCATCACATGCAAGGGAGCATCTGTAAGATTATCAACAGATTTTTCAGCAGAAACTTTGCAGGCCAGAAGTCAGTAGGATGATATACTTAAAGTGCTGAAAGAAAAAACACCTAGAAGAATACTATATCCAGCAAAGTATCCTTCAAAAATGAAAAAGAAATAAAGACATTCCTAGATAAAAGCTGAGGAAATTCATTACCACTATATCTTCCCTACAAAATCCTAAAGAAAATCCTTCAAGTTGAAACAGAAGGATACTAGACAATAATGCAAAGCTATATGCAAATATGAAATTCTCCAGTAAATGTAAATATTTGGACAAATATAAAGGCCTGTATTATTTTAATTTTGGTTGACAACTCACTTTTCATTCTTTCATAGAATTTAAAAGACAAAAGCATAAAACATACTATAAGTCTTTGTTAACGGGTACATAACCTAAAGATCTAATTGGTGACACCAGTAAAACAAGGTAGGACAGGGGCTGAAAAGCAGTAGAGTCTTTATATACGATTGAAGTTGCATCATTACACAAAATGAACTAAACACTAAGGAAGGCAATAAGGGAGGAAATGAGAGGCTAAAAGTCCTCAAGACATACAGAAAACTGTGAACAAATAGCAACAGGCCTCCCAATACTTTAAATGTAAATGGACAAAACTCCCTAACCAAAATAAATTGAATAGAAGAATGGATTTTTAAAAACTAAATTCCAACTTTATGCTGTCTACATGCAACTAACTTTATATCCAGAGATATGCATAGATTGAAGGTAAAAGGATGGAAAAAGATAATCTGAAATTTTGTAACCAAAAGAAAACAGGAGTGACTACAGTAATATCTGACAAAATAGACTTTAAGTCAAAACTGTTAAAACATACCAAGAAGGACATTATATAAGAACATATGAGCCAAACAAAAGGGCCAGTTCAGCAAGAAGATAGATACAATTATATATGTACCAAACATTAAAGTGCCCAAATATATGAAGCATTGACAGACTTGGAGAAAAGACCACTCTACAATAAAAGTAGACTTCAATACCCCATTTCCCATAATCGATAGAACCACTGGATAGAAGACCAATAAAGAAATAAGGGACTTGAACAACATTACAGACCAATTAGATTTAAGAGACATAAAAAACAATTCTCTAACACAAAGGCATAAGAAGGATATAATGGACTCTAGGGACTTATGGGTGAAGGGTGAGAGGGATAAAAGATTAATTGGGTTCAGTATACACTGCTCGGGTGATGGGTGTACCAAAATCTCAGAAATCACCGCTAAAGAATTTATCTGTGTAAGCAACACCACCTGTTCCCCCAAAAAGACTGAAATAATAAAGAAAAAATAGAATCATATGCCACAACAGACAAATATGGAGAGACAGGAAGTAGATTAGTGGTTGCCTAGGGCTAGCATGTGGTGCAGGGTGTTGGGGGAATATAGAATGGCTGTGAATGGGTACAGAGGTTCTTTTTGGGGTGATAAAATTGCAAAATTGATTGTGGTGATGGTTGCACAACTTTGTGACTGCAAAAAACAACTTATTTATATATTTTAAGTGGGCTGTATGGTATATGAATTATATCTCAACAAAGATGTTAATGAAAATAAATGAGGAGAATACAGTTTTCTCAAGTGCACATGGAACATTCCCCACATTTTATAAGACTGAAATCATACAAACTATATTTTCCAATCACAGTTGATTCAAACTAGAAATCAATAGCAGATGGAAAACTGGAAAATCCATAAATATGCGGGGATTGAACAAAATACTCAAACTACCAAGGGCTCAAATAAGAAATCACAATGGAAATTGGAAAATAATCATGAGACAAATTAAAACAAAGCTACAATATGCCAAAACTATAGGACAGAGTATAAACACTGCTAAGAGGGAAACCTGTAGTTGTAAATGTTTACATTAGGAAATGGAACAGAACAGAGTCCTCAGAAATAATACCACACATCTACAGCCATCTGATCTTTGACAAACCTGACGAAAACAAGAAATGGAGAAAGGATTCCCTATTTAATAAATGGTGCTGGGAAAATTGGCTAGCCATAAGTAGAAAGCTGAAACTGGATCCTTTCCTTACTCCTTATACGAAAATTAATTCAAGATGGATTAGAGACTTAAATGTTAGACCTAATACCATAAAAACCTAGAAGAAAACCTAGGTAATACTATTCAGGACTTAGGCATGGGCAAGGACTTCATGGCTAAAACACCAAAAGCAACGGTAACAAAAGCCAAAATTGACAAATGGTATCCAATTAAACTAAAGAGCTTCTGCACAGCAAAAGAAACTACCATCAGAGTGAACAGGCAACCTACAGAATGGGAGAACATTTTTGCAATCTACTCATCTGCCAAAGGGCTAATATCCAGAACCTACAAAGAACTCAAACAAATTTACAAGAAAAAAACAACCCCATCAAAAAGTGGGCAAAGGATATGAACAGACACTTCTCAAAAGAAGATATTCATACAGCCAACAGACACATGAAAAAATGCTCATCATCACTCGCCATCAGAGAAATGCAAATCAAAACCACAATGAGATACCATCTCACACCAGTTAGAATGGCAATCATTAAAAAGTCAGGAAACAACAGGTGCTGGAGAAGATGTGGAGAAACAGGAACGCTTTTACACTGTTGGTGGGACCGTAAACTAGTTCAACCATTGTAGAAAACCTTGTGACAATTCCTCGAGGATCTAGAACTAGAAATACCATTTGACCCAGCCATCCCATTACAGGGTATATACCCAAAGGATTATAAATCATAGCTATAAAGACACATGCACACGTATGTTTATTGTGGCACTATTCACAATAGCAAAGACTTGGAATCAACCCAAATGTCCATCAGTGACAGACTGGATTAAGAAAATGTGGCACATATACACCATGGAATACTATGCAGCCATAAAAAAGGATGAGTTCGTGTCCTTTGTAGGGACATGGATGCAGCTGGAAACCATCATTCTCAGCAAACTATCGCAAGAACAGAACACCAAACACCACATGTTCTCACTCATAGGTGAGAATTGAACAATGAGATCACTTGGACACAGGAAGGGGAACATCACACAATGGGGCCTACTGTGGGGAGGGGGGAGGAGGGATAGCATTAGGATATACACCTAATGTAAATGACGAGTTAATGGGTGCAGCACACCAACATGGCAAATGTATACATATGTAACAAACCTGCACATTGTGCACATGTACCCTAGAACTTAAAGTATAATAATAAAAAACTTTTTAAAATTAACAATGTAGTTTATAGATAAAACATAAGACAATAGCAGAAAGGTGGGTGGGGGGTAATGGAAGTATACTGCTAAAAGGCTCTTAAATTATTCTAAAATGCTATATTACTTGAAGTAGACAGTGATAAACATATATATATATAACAAATGCTGAAATGCATACAAACAGGTACAGATAATGAGCTAATAAAGGCGATAAAATGGAATCTTTAAAAAAGCAATTCACAAAGAAAGGAAAGAAAACATATGGGCCAAATAAAAACAATAGCTAGCTAACAGACTTAATCCCAACCATATTATTAATCATTTTAAATGTAATGGTGTAAGCACCTCAGTTAAAAAGTTAAGAGACTGTCAGATTGGATTTTGACAGTCTTTTGTTTTGACAGGATTTTGACAGATATTGAAGCAAAGTCAACTAGATGCTGCTAACGGGAAGACACAAAGGAGTTACAAGTAAAAGAACGGAAAAAGATAAGACAATGCTAACATGAGCTAAAATAAAGCTTCAGTTGCATGAATATCAAATAAAGTTAATACAGGTTGAAGTCTGAAATCCAAAATGCTCTAAAATCTAAAACTTTTTGAGTGCTGACATGATGCTCAAAGATGAAATGTCCACTGTAGCATTTCTAAAACACTTCTGGTACCAAGCATTTCAGATAAGGGATACTCAACCTGTATCAGAATGCAGGAACAAAAATAAATAAAAATAAATAATAAGAGGTCAATTCATTCAAGAGGATTTAACAATCTTCTTAAATATTGGGTATTAATACACCTAATAACCAAGTCTCAAAATACATGATGCAAAAATTGATGAGACTGAAAGGGAAAATAGACAAACTCACAGTTCTATTCAGAGTTTAGTACCCCTCTCTTTATCACTGATAGAACAAGGACACATAGAATACATAAGATACAGAAGTGTTGAACAACACTATCAAGCAATTTGACATAATTGACATTTATAGAATACTCCACCTAACAAATACAGAATGCACATTCCTATCAAGGGCACATGAAATATTTACCAATTTAAACCATATTCTGGGCCAAAAAAAGTATCCATGCATTTAGAATGATTCAAGTAAAACCAAATGCATTCTCTGTCCACAATGGAATTAAAAATCAGTAAGAATGCTATTTGGGGAAAATCCCCAAATATTTGAAAAATGAAATGACAAACTTTTAAAGTTTGTCATGGCTCAGAGGAAATAAAAAAGAAAATTAGAAAGTATTCTGAATAGAATAAAAATGAAAATACAAAAAATCAAAATTGGTGGGAAGTAGCTAAGGAAATTCATAGAGAAACATTTACAGTATTTAAAATGCTTATATTAGAAAAGATGAAAGGATACAAATCAATAGTCTCCACTTCCATTTTAAAAAATTAGAAAAAGAGGCTAGGCGCAGTGGCTCACATCTGTTTAATCCCAGCACTTTGGGAGGTCGAGGCAGGCAGATCACGAGGTCAGGAGTTTGAGACCAGCCTGGCCAACATGGTGAAACCCCCTCTCTACTAAAAATAAAAAACTAGCCAGGCATGGTGGCGGGGGCCTGTAATCCCAGCTACTCAGGAGGCTGAGGCAGAACTGCCTGAACCCGGGAGGCGGAGGTTGCAGTGAGCCAAGTTTGCGCCACTGCACTCCACCCTGGGCGACACAGCAAGACTCTGTCTAGAGGGGAAAAAAAGGAGAAATTAGAAAAAGAACAAATTGAACCCAAAAGTAAGGAGAGGGAAAGAAGAGCAGAAATCAATAAAAAAATAAAAAAACAGTAGAGGAAAATCAATAAAACCAGAATTAGTAAACCTCTAGTGAGACTGATCAGAAAAAGTAAAAAAGACACAAATTATCAATACAAGAATGTGAGGGGGGAATGACCCACAGGAATGTAGGAGGACTATTCAAAGGAAAATAAGGAACTAGTGTAAAAAACCGTATGCCAGTAAATTTGACAACATAAATGAAATGGACAGATTCCTTGACCAGATACAAACACCCAAAACACAATAAAATATAGCCTCTATAAAGAATACTTCTGTATCTATTAAAGAAATAGAATTTGAAGTATAAAATCTTTCCACAAGAAAACCTCAAGCCCAGACGGCTTCACCTGTGAACTCTACCAGACATTCAAAGAGAAAATAATACCAACCCTACAAAAACTTCTCTGAAAGTTGAGCTTCTCCAGAAGAATGATTTGGAAGTTCATTTAATAAAGGCAGCATTAACCTGAAACCAAAACCAAAACAAACGCAAAGCAAAAACCTAAAGATGAAAACAATGTGTAAGAAAACTAAAACAAGACTACAGACTAAACAGACTAGAACTATGTTCCCATGTATACAGACATTCACAAAAATGTAACCAATAATATATAAAAGAGATAATGATACACCATCACCAAGTGGAGTATATCCCAGGAATACAAGGTTGTTTTTACATTTGAAAGACTAAAAAAGAAAAATATAATTTCAATACATCCAGAAAAAAGCATTTGACAAAATTCAACATTCATTCCTGGTAAGATCTCTCAGGAAATTGCAGTCAGTTTTTCTAAAACTTGTGAACTAAAAATGATTTATTTTGAAGGTGTTAAATAAATTTTAAAAAAGAAAACCAGTGAAGAATACACAAGGGACCATATGTAGCCCACAAAGCCAAAGCATTTACTAGTTGGTCTTTTACAGAAAAAGTCTGTAGAAAATCCTAAGGCTTCTAGAGTAAGTGAGTTCAGCAAAGTTGAAGATATAGACTCAATCTGCAAACATAAATTGTATTTCTCCATTATAGCAACAAACAATGGGAAACTGGAATTTAAAGAACATTTATAATATCAAAAATAGGAAATACCAAGAGGTAAGTTTGAAAAAAATGTGTAAAACCTGTATTCTGGAAACCATATATATATATAGTTTGAAGAAATTGAAGAAGGCTTAAATAAACAGATATTCTCTATTCATAATTTTAAAGACACTATTAAGATGTCAATTTTCCCAAAATTGATCTATAGATTCAATGCAATGCCAATCAAAACTCCAACATGTGATTCTAAAACTTACATGGAAATGCAAAAGAACTAGAATAGCCAGTTGTAATAAATGCTCATTGGATCTTTAAAAAAACAAAAGGCATTTATTGGCCATTTATTGGCTTGGTTACTTGCTCAAAGCACCATATACTTTCCACAGCATTTATTACAGTTGCAATCTTAGCTTTGATAGATTATATAAATTCAATAATTATCTAGGTTTTGCTTCATGGATTATCTAAACAGTCAATTTCATTATAAGATAGGTGCACAGCTACAAGGATTACATCTGTTTTTTTTTTTTTTTTTTAATTTTTATATCTTTACCCTCCACTAAAGGTCTGGCAGATACCTAGCAGGCCCTCATAAATATTTCTAAATGAATTAATAAAGAATTAGAAATTACCTATTCCTAAATGAAGTAACATGAACTCTGGTGTCATATTTTAAATGGATTTCAAGACACCATCTAACCCAATGCCCTGTTTTTAGGTAGAATTCCAGTTAAACTATACTTCCATCATTCCTTCCTTCAGTGTGTTTCAGAGCACTCCTACAGCATCTGGTTTAAGTTTACTGACTTTTAATTTCAAAAGCTACTGTTACTTTAAAGCATAATTACTTATTTCCTAACCTCTGTGGAGAAAAAGTTTATCATTTTTTTAAAGTAGATCTTTAACTTTCTGATGATTATGAGGTAATCTTGTTCTATTTTTTGGAAACCTTACTATTTCCCTGTCATATTTTCTTAAATTTATAGACTTGAATAGTTTTAATTGCCTGTTAACTATTATATGTCTATTCAGAATGGGAAGCAAAGTACAAATAATTAAAATGGAAAAAATACACCTGCTCACAAAAGAAAATTTATATACAGATGAGACTCTCCGGAAAAAGTTATTGCATATCCCAAAAATCTCCCTCAAAGATAAAGCCTAGAAATAGGCAAAATAATTGAAAATCAAAAGTTTGAGATACATAGTTTTTCAGAAACGTAAAATAAGTTACATTTAAGAATTCTGACATCAGACTGGGCAAATGGCTCATGCTTGTAATCCTAGCACTTTGGGAGGCCGAGGCGGGTAGATCATTTGAGGTCAGGAGTTCAAGACCAGCCTGGCCAACATGGTGAAACCCCGCCTCTTCCAAAAATGTAAAAATTAGCTGGGCTTGGTGGCGGGTGCCTGTAGTCCCTAGTACTTGGGAGGCTGAGGCAGGAGAATCGCTTCAACCTGGGAGATGGAGGTTGCAGTGAGCAGAGATCACGCCACTGTACTCCAGCCTGGGCGAAAGAGCAAGACTCTGACACACACAAAGAATTCTGACATCAAAAGTCTACTTTCTAGTAAATAGTGGGCTGGGCACAGTCGCTCACACCTGTAATCCCAGCACTTTCTGAGGCCAAGGTGGGAAGCTTACTTGAGCTCAGGAGTTCAAAACCAGCCTGAGCAACAAAGTGAGACCCCCGTCTCTACAAAAAATAAAATAAATTTTAAAAAAATATTTAAAATATGATAAATAGTAATGCAATATATACACAAAATGTTATCCCACTGTGTTTAAATCAATTACCCATAGTGCAGAGCTGAGGTCAGAAGTTTGTATCTTGAACACCTCTAGATTATTTTTAGTACTGATGGTTCTATTCCGAGTTGTTCACATATCAAGTCCTCATTACTTGAATTTTCAAAATGGGGGACTAACCAGGGAAACAGCTTGATCCATGGAGAATGAAGAAAAGACAGTACAACAGTCCACCCAGGAGTAACACAGAGCCAGAGGATGCTCCCCCGCCCAGGGAAGCAGTGAGTGAATGTGTGATGCCGGGAAACCACACTTCTCCCAGGGCTGTTTGTAACCGCGGGTCAGGAGATCTCTTTGTGAACTCACTCCACCAGGGCCTTCAGTCTGACTGACAGAGCTACTTGGAGTCTTGGCAGAGCAGCCACTCAGGTATGCGTGGAGACCCTGGAGCTTAGATACTGGGGCTTTCTGGCAAAAGTAGCTGCAGCTCCTGCAAAGTAGGAGGTTAGACCCACATATATACCCTTAAGAAAGAGAGGCTCAATCTACAGGGCTGAGCGATAGCCTGCAGGCCCCACTTCCACGACACCTCACAAGATAAGACCCACTGGTTTGGAACGCCAGCCAGCCACTGGTTAGCGGCATTGCACCTCCCTAAGAAGGAGCTCCAGGGGTGGAGAGGGAGCTCTTTTTTAAAGGAGGCATGGGGTGGGCTGCCATCTTTGCTGTTTGGGCAACTTAGCCATTCCAGCCCTCCGGCTTTGCAGAGTCCGAGCCAACCAGGGGCAGAAGGGCTCCCCCAGTACAGCACAGCCCCTCTCCCAAAATGTGGCCAGACTGCTTCTTTAAGCAGGTCCCTGATCCCACTCCTCCTCACCAGGCGAATTCCCCCTGGGACGGCACTCTCAGAGGCAGAGGGGCAGGACACCATCTTTGCTATTTGGGCGACTTAGCTGATCCAACCTTTGGGCCTCAGAGTGTCTGAGGTGACCAGGTACTGAAGTGGAACACAGCATAGCTACTCTACCAACATATGGCCAGGCTGCTTTTTTCAACAGGTTCCCAAATCCCCTTCCTCCTCACTGGGTGGGACCTCCCAACTGGGGTCACCAGCGACCTCCTACAGGTCTGGCAACAAGCCCATACCTCCCTGGGATGAAGCTCCCAGAAGGAGGGACAGGCTGTAATCTGCTGCTTCACAGCCTTCACTGGTGATACCTCCAGGTTCTGGAAAATCCGAGGTCACTAGGGACTGGAGCAGGCTCCCAGCATACCATAGGAGCCCTATAGAAAAGTGGTCAGACTGTTATGTGGGTGCCCATTCCCATATCGCCTCACCAGGAGGGTACTCTAGGCCTGAGCCTCTAGCCACCCCCTACCAGAGCTATCAAGCCAGTGGCAACTTGGCAACTCCCTGGACAGAGCCTCCAAGGGCAACTGAAAGCCTCTCTGCCACTGCCTCTGCAGCTGCCCTTGCCACCCTCAAACTAATGAAGAAGCAAAGACCCTAAGTCCTTTATCCATACCTCCAACAAGCTGCAGTCAACCCAAGGAGAGGAGGCCAGTCCCTCTCCCATGGGTCTGACAACACCCCAACCCCCACTGCTCATCACCAGACAGGGAACCCCTGGCTTGGGCCTACCGCACAGACCCACCATCCTGGGCTGATTGTACTAAGCAATTGCTGACCCGCATCTCTCTGGGGTGGAGCTCCCAGTAGTCAAGCAAACAACCTCTGGTCACAACCACTACTAAGATCCCTTCCTCTGCTTCCTCCAAGTTGGGGAAGGAACATAAACACTGAGATAGCCCCAGAACTGCAGTGGGCACCCCAGGAGTGCCAAGTTGTGATCTACAGCCAGCACTCAAGCAAAGAGGAACCCACACTTTCACAGCATTAAGAAGAAACATGGCTACAACTGTGAGGAAACATAGGGGAGCCACACAACCAAGCAAGAGTCTACCAACTGACCAATAAGCCTAAGTGCCAACTACAGGATCACATTCCTCAAAGCTTTAACACCAAAAATACCTGAAACATACCCTTCTGTGAAACCAGGTAGAAGAGGTCAGCTTCAAATAAAGACCCTGAACAAAGCGTCAGCCCAGTGAAAGCATCCAGAAAAGAAATGTACTGACTATATTCAATCTACACTGCAGTTAAAGTTTAGAACACCCACACACACAGATGACAAAGAACTAATGCAGAAACTCCAGTAACTCAAATGGCCAGAGTGTCATATGCCTTCCAAACAACCATACCAGTTCTTCAACAAGAGTTCTTAACCAGGCTGAACTGGCTGGAATGACAGAAATAGAATTCAGAATACGGATGGGAACAAAGATCATCGAGATTCAGGAGGATGCAAAACCCAATCCAAGGAAAATAAGAATCACAATAAAGTGGTACAAGAGCTGAAGGATGAAAGAGCCAGTATAAAAATGAACCGAATGGGTCTGACAGAGCAGAGCTGAATAACACAATTAAAGAATTTCCCAATGCAATCACAAGTATTAACAGCAGAAAAACCAAGCTGAGGAAAGAATCTCAGAACTTGAAGATTGGTTCTCTGAACTCAAACAAAAAGAAAAAAAAAATAAAAAGGAATGAACAAAACCTCCAAGAAGTATGAGATTATATAAAGAGGCCAAATCTATGAATCATTAGCATCACTGAAAGGGAGGGGAGAAAACAAACAACTTGGAAAATGTATTTCAGGATATTGTCCATGAAAACTTACCCTACCTTGCTGGAGAGGCCAACAGTCAAATACAGAGAATTCCTGCAAGATTCTACACAAGAAGATCATCCCCAAGACACATAATTGTCAGATTTTCCAAAGTTGAAATGAAAGAATGTTAAAAACAGCTAGAGAGAAAGGGCAGGTCCTCCTACAAAGGGAATCCCATAAGGCTAACAGCAGACCTCTCAGTGGAAACCCAAAAAGCCAGAAGAGATTTAGGACCTATATTCAATATTCTTTAAAAAAAAAGTCCTCAAGAATTTCATATTAAGCCAAACTAAGCTACCTAAGTGAAGGAGAAATAAGATCCTCTTCAGATAAGCAAATGTTGAGGGAACTTGTTACCACCAGATCTGCCTTACAAGAGCTCTTGAAAGAAGCATTAAACATAGAAAGCAAAGACCACTACCAGCTAAGACAAAAACACATTTAACCACACAGACCAATGTCACTGTAAAGCAATCACACAAACAAGTCAACCTGATAACCAGCTAACAGCAAAACAGCAGATCAAATCCACACACATCAATACTAACCTTGAATATAAACAGCCTAAATGCCCCCACTTAAAAGGCATGGAGTGACAAGCTGTATAAAAAAGCAAGACCCGGCCAGGCACAGTGGCTCAAGCCTGTAATCCCAGCACTTTGGCAGGCCGAGACAGGCAGATCACGAGGTCACAAGATCAAGACCATCCTGGCCACGATGGTGAAACCCCGTCTCTACCTAAAAAAAAAAAAATACAAAAAAAAAAAAAAAACTAGCTGGGTGAGGTGGCGGGTGCCTGTAGTCCCAGCTACTGGGGAGGCTGAGGCAGGAGAATGGCATAAACCCGGGAGGCAGAGCTTGCAGTGAGCTGAGATCTGGCCACTGCACTCCAGCCTGGGCGATAGAGCGAGATTCCATCTCAAAAAAAAAAAAAAAGGCAAGACCCAAATGGTATGCTGTCTTCAAGAGACCCATCTGACATTTAATGACTCTCATAGGCTCAAACAGATAGAGGAAAATCTACCAGGAAAATAGAAAACAGAAAAAAGCAGGGGTTGCAATTCTAATTTCAGACAAAACAAAGATCAAAAAAGACAAAGATCAAAACCAACAAAGATTCAAACCAACAAAGATCAAACCAACAAAGATCAAAAAAGACAAAGAAAGGCATTACATAATGGTAAAGTACTGAACTCAATAAGAAGACCTAATTAGCCTAAATATACATGCACACAACACAGGAGCACCCAGATTCATAAGGCAAGTTCTTAGAAACCTACAAAGAGACATAGACTCTCACACAATAATAGTGGGAGATTTCAGCACTCCATAGTATTAGATCATTGAGGCAGAAAATTAACAAAGATATCTGGAACCTAAACTCAATGCTGGACCAAATGGATATTATAGACCTTTACAGAACTCTCCACCCAAAAACAACAGAATATACATTCTTCTTAGTGCCATATGGCACATACTCTAAAACTGACCACATAATTGGACATAAAACAATCCTCAACAAATGTAAAAGAACCAAAATCATACCAAACACACTCTTGGACCACAGCACAATAAATTGGAGTCAAGACTATGAAAATTGCTCAAAACCATGCAATTACATGGAAATTAAACAGCACACTCCTCAATGACTGTTGGGGTAAATAATGAAATTAAGTCAGAAATCAAAAAGTTGAAAATAACAACAAAGATACAACATACCAGAATCTCTGGAACACGGCTAAGGGAGAGTTAAGAGGGAAATTCATAGCAGCACTAAATGCCCACATCAAAAAGTTAGAAAGATCTCAAATTAACAATGTAACTTCAGAACTGAAAGAATTCAAGAAGCAAGAAGGTATCAACCCCAAGGCTAGCAGAAGATAGAAATAACAAAAATCAGAGCTGAAGTGAAGGAAATCAAGACATGAAAAACCAGTCAAAAGATAAATGAATCCAGGAGTTGTTTTTTTGAAAAAATTAATAAAATAGACCACTAGACTAGTAAAGAAGAGTGAAGATCCAAATAAACACAATTAGAAATGACAAAGGGAGTGTTACTACTGACCCCACAGATATAAAAACAACCATCAGAAACTACTATGAACACCTCTATGCACACAAACTAGAAAACCTAGAAGAGATGGACAAATTCCTGGACATGTACACCATCCCAGGACTGAACGAGGAGGAAACTGAATCCCTACACAGACCAATAATGAGCTCCCAAATTGAATCAGTAATAAAAAGTCTACCAACCAAAAAAAGCCTGGGACCCAGTGGATTCACAGCCAAATTCTACCAGATGTACAAAGAAAAGCTGGTACCATTCTTACAGAAACTATTACAAAAAACTAAGGAGGGACTCCTCCCCACTCATTCTATGGAGCCAGCATCATCTTGATACCAAAACCTGGCAGAGAGACAACCAAAAAAGAAAACTTCAGGCCAATATCCTTGATGAACATTGATGCAAAAATCCTCAACAAAATATTTGCAAACCAAATCCAGGAGCACATCAAAAAGTGTATCTACCATGATCAAGTAGCATTCATTCCTGGGATGCAGGGTTGGTTCAACATACACAAATCAATAAATGCAATTTATCACATAAACAGAACTAAAGACAAAAACCACATGATTACTTCAATAGATGCAGAACAGGCTTTCAGTAAAATTCAACACCCTTCATGTTAAAAACTCTAAATAACATAGATATTGGAGGAACAGACCTCAAAATAATAAGAGCAATCTATGGCAAACCCACAGTAAACATTATACTAAATGGACAAAAGCTGGAAGCATTCCCCTTGAAAACTGTCACATGACAAGGATGCCCTCTCTCAACACTTCTCTTCAACATAGTATTGGAAGTCCTGCCAGAGCAATCAGGCAAGAGAAAGAAATAAAGGGCCTCCAAATAGTAAGTCAAACTATCTCTGTTTGCGGACGGCATAATTCTGTATCTAGAAGACCCCATAGTCTTGTCCCAAAAGCTCCTTTGGCAGATAAACAACTTCAGCAAAGTTGCAGGGTACAATATCAATGTACAAAAATTACTAGCATTCCTACACACCAACAACAGCCAAACCGAGAGCCAAATCAGAAAAGCAATCCCATTCCCACTTGCCATAAAAAGAATACCTAGGAATACAGCTAACCAGAGAGATGCAAGATCTCTACAATGAGAATTACAAAACACTGCTCAAAGAAATCAGAAAAAACACAAAGGGAAAAAACATCCCATGCTCATTGATAGGAAGATTTATTAAAATGCCTATACTGCCCAAAGCTATTTACAGATTCAATGCTATTCCTATCAAACTACCAATGACATTCTTCACAGAATTAGAAAAAACTATTTAAAAATTCACATGGAACCACAAAAGAGCCTGAATAGCCAAGGCAATACTAAGCAAAAAGAACAAAGCTGGAGGCATACTGCCTGACTTCAAACTATACTACAAGTCTACAATAACCAAAAGAGCATGGTACAAAGACAGGTACTGTTACAGAAACAGGCACATAGACCAATGGAACAGAATAGAGGGCCCATAAATAAGGCACACATCTACAACTGTCTGATCTTCAACAAACCTGACAAAAGCAACAGGAAAAGGCTCCCTCTTCAATAAATGGTGCTGGGATAACTGGCTAGCCATTTGCAGAAGATTGAAGCTGGACCTTTTCCTTCCACCTTATACAAAAACCAACACAAGATGAATTAAAGACTTAACTGGAAAACCCAAAACTATAAAAACCCTGGAAGACAACCTAGGCAATACCATCTTGGACATAGGAATGGGCAAAGATTTCATGACAAAGAGAGAAATAGAAACTGCAACAAAAGCAAAAACTGACAAGTGGGATCTACTTAAATTAAAGAGCTTCTGCACAGCAAAATAAATGATTAGCAGAGTAAATAGACAACCTATAGAATGGGAGAAAATTTTTGCAAACTATGCATCTGATAAAGGTCAATATCCAGCTTCTATAAGGAACTTAAACAAATTTACAAGAGAAAACCCCATTAAAAGGTGGGCAAAGGACAAGAACAGACACTTCTCAAAAGAAGTCATACATGTGGCCAACAAGTATGAAAAAAAGCTCAATATCACTGATCAACAGATAAATGCACATCAAAACCACAATTAAATACCACCTCACACCAGTCAGAATGGCTATTACTAAAAAGTCAAAAAGTGAAGTTGCAGAGAAAACGGAACACTTACACACTGCTGGTGGGAGTGTAAATTAGTTCAACCATTGTGCAAAGCAGTATGGTGATTCTCAAAGAGGTAAAAGCAGAACTACCATTGGACCCAGCAATCTCATTACTGGAATTATACCCAGAGGAATATAAATCATTCTACCATGAAGACACATGCACACAAATGTTCACTGCAGCACTAGTCACAATAGCAAGGACATGGAATCAAGTAATGCCCATCAATGACAGATTGGATAAAGAAAATTTGGTACATATACACCATGGAATACTATGTAGTCATAAAAAAGAACGAGATCATGTCTTTTGTGGGAACATGGATGGAGCTGGAGGCAGTTGTCTTTAGCAAACTAATGTAGGAACACAAAACCGAATACTGCTTGTTTTCACTTATAAGTGGGAGCTAAATGATAAGAACTTACAGAACACAAAGAAGGAAACAAAAGACACTGGGGTCTACTTAAAGTGGGGAAGGCAGAAAAAGGGAGAGGAGCAGAAGAGATAACTATTGAGTACTGGGCCTAATACCTAGGTGATTAAATATATGTCAACAAACCCTCATGACACCTGTTTACCTACGCAACCTTCACATGTACCCTCAAACCTAAAAAAAATTAAAACAAAACAAAATGGCTGGCTAGAATATGGAGAGTCATCTGTTTCATGAAACCATTTTCCTTCTATTTTCTTAATATGTGAACTAATACAATATAGAGATCAAATCTACAACAATTAGGAAATCCTGATACCTAGGTGGTTATTCTTCCTTTTATTTTCTTCAAAATCCCTTTAAAATGCACCAAATTGGAAATAACACTCTAATAACAGGCTAATTACTGGTAAGTCTATGAAGATGACTTCCTAACTTGTTAATTTAATAACTTCCATTAATAAATCCCAGTTATGCCATCACTGATGGCCCTTGAATATGAAAATGACCTGACCATATTACAAACTACCTCACAGATGAC
Source organism: Papio anubis (assembly GCF_008728515.1). NCBI lineage: Eukaryota > Metazoa > Chordata > Mammalia > Primates > Cercopithecidae > Papio > Papio anubis. Next base: position 55,885 of record NW_022163018.1, on the reverse strand, counting down.
ATCTTAAAACTCTGTAATCACTATGCCACATATTTGCCTCTCAAACATGTTAGAGGACATATCAAGGTCACTTTCAGTCTATTCCTGTTAAGTGTTACTAACTTAATCCAAAATGTATTATCTGTGTATATAATGAAAGTGGTTCCTAATTTCATTATCCAAGTCATGGTTAAATTATTAAATATTGTTCTAATTATTAAGCAGAGTCCAATGGACTATCACTTATTACCCTTTTAGGTCAATACAGAACCAAAAAGTAACCAATATTTATAGAATGTACAAAGGGCTTTCATGAACACTGGTATTTGAACTTTCACTTATTCAACAGATACTTAAGGCACCGCATGCTAATTCTATGCCAAGCATTGGCTAGACACTGGAGTTACAGTGATCCTTACAAGTTCCCAGGTAAATTTTTGTTAAAACTGCGAATTCTCAGGCCTCACTCCAGACCTATTAAATCAGAAATTCTGGGGATGGGCCCCAGCAATCTGATTTAACAAGCCCTCCCACAGATTCTGATACATGCTCAAGTTTGAGAACCACTGCCCTGTAAAATAGAGCCTTACTTTATATATTAGAAAACCGAGGTTCAGAGAATAAAAGACGAGATACGAAAGATACTTTTTTAAAACAGCTTTTTCTAAGAGCTCAGAAAAGTGTCTGACATATAATATAGGCACCTGATAAAACTGGTTGAAGAAATTAATGTTCCAAAGAGTTGTGCCATCACCCAATTATGGCGATAGACAAGCATATCATCCTAATATGTCAGAAATGCGTATACTGCTAATGAATATATTTCTTCTGAAAAGACAAATGTTCAGCATGACATCAAGAATTATAATTTAAGTATTATTTTTGACATGTTCATAAAAGTAGTAGTTACCAAAAGGGATCACTACAAAAGCTTTTCAATTTTCCCATACCTTGTTATTTTGCCTTAATTTACTTAACTCCAGTTTATACTTTTCTGCTTCTTCTAGAGCTCTATTCAAGCGAACCTCTGTGGCACTTTGACTACTTGCAGCCTGTTTTTGCAGTCTTCTTTTATTTTCTAATTCCTGTATAGTAAAAAAGATTATGGAACATTTATAAATGTATCATAGGTTCCCCCTTGATCATTTTGCAGTATCTTCCATATCCATATGCCTTGCTTTCTCTCAAACTTTATACACACACACACACACACGCATGCACGCACACGCGGGGCTAGAGGCTGAACACTAAGTGTTAGAGGTCTCAAGGAATTCTTGCCCCAAATTAGTATTAGAGAAATATATCCTAAAAAATGTACTTGTGAACTGGGCTTTCAAATTACTTTTTGTTTGGAATTTTGTCTCTCTTTATTGACTCAAGACACAGTATACCTGTCCTCTATTTTATAAACAACTCTTTATAACTGTATTTCTTCTTCTGGGAACCTCCCAAAAAGACCAATGTTAAGAGAAACTCTCCACTGTTTTTCTGTATACCTGACAAAGTAAATCATTTAAGAATATATTCATCACAACATTCTGTATAGCCCTATAGGAAAATCCCAATTCTGAGTAGAAACAACAGATCTTATAGATTATTTTCCACATCCTGGGGTGAGTTTAGTCTTATATTTCTGCAAACATCCTAGGATATTCTGTTGCAGAGAGTCAACAGGCCAACACCTGAAGAAACACGAACGTAGAGGATAAACTGTGAACTCCACCATAATCTTTCCCCTGTCAACCAGCTTCATCTCCTGCCAAAGATGTTACGAGCAGTAATTGGATCTCTCCCAAACAGCCATGGTGTTTCCTGCCCCAGTCTTTTGCTTGTGCTCTTCCTCCTGCCCTGATCTCTGCCCACTCATTTTCACGTAACTAGCACCTACTGACTCAGCTAGGTTTGTACTCTAGGGCATTAGCTCCCCCAAGACATATTTCCTTTCTAATCCTCACTATCCACCCAGATTATATTAAGTGCCCTCTTCAAAGCTTGTAAAGCACCTTAAGACACATTTATCATCGTATCTGCTACGTGGTACTGAAACTATCCCTTAACTTTATTTCCCCCACTATAGTTTAAGCTCCTTGAAGAAAAGAACTGTCTTAATTTCTGTATACTCAGCACTTCAGTGGGATATAAAAGACACTAACACACATGTTAATTAAACTGAACTTATTTTGTAATACTAAACTCACTCTTCTTTATATCCCCTACAAAGTAACGCCTAGTCCAGAGCCTTACTCAATAAATTGAGCAGATACTCAATATATTATAGAGTTGAAATGATGCAGTTAAAAATACAGTTGTGTATTTTTTTATAATTTTTTTCTGGCTATATCACTATATTTTATTTAAAAACTAGTCTCCCTGGCTCTGAGTAATTAAGGGGAAAAACAAAACAAAACACATGCTGCTCTTTATGTAGGTTTCTAAACAAATCAAACTGTGTATGGATACCATCTGCTATCACAGCCTTCATCACAGCTTTGTGGGTGGTAGCAACAGGAAGAGCTAGCCTGATTTATCTCACTGTTCACATAGAAAAGGCAAAGATTCTCATTAGCTACAAAGTCCACATTTCTTGCTGCCTCATTTCAGTCTTCCTTCTTAAGAATATAGAACTGAATCTTTCCTCTTGCCTGCTGATGACTCTGTAACCTATTTCACAGAAAAATGAAAACCATCCTGTACCATATGATGTCCCCTATCCCTGAACCAATACTGCCCTCTTCTTGGGAGGTGTGGGGAAAAAATGGTACCCAGAAGAATAGTAAAGTAGGAAACAAAGTTTTTCTATATGAGTAATCCACTAAACAAATTTCTAGTGTTATAAAAATTTAAGCAGTTACATGTCACTAGACAAAAATTTCATGACAAATCTGAAATCCTGAGTTGCACATTAGTTTAAAAAAAAAAAAACTAAGAAAATCAAATTTAACATTAAAATTAAAATACTGTTAGCTTCAGGAGGAAATGATGTACCACTCTCTCATGATTATTAAAGCATTCATAAAAGGCACTGGGGGAGAGTAAGAAAAGAGAGGGGCATGCATCAGCCACAGCAGAAGACAAATGTAATAAATGCTCTGGGAATAACACAAAGCACCACAGAAATTCAGATAAGAAATAATCAGATGAGGATAAATCATCAGATAAGGTTTCAGAAATAAGGGGCTAAGGTAGAAAAGAATGGACTTGGAGTCAGAAAACCTGACAGCTGTGGTAGACTTATTTCCATATCTGAAATTGTGAGTAATATTATCTATACCTAATAGGTTTCATTCATTTATTCAACACATTTATTAAGCACTTACTACATGCAGGATACTATTCTATATCATGGGCACACAAATTAACCAAATTTCCTCCTCTCATGACGTTTGCATTCTAGAGGAAGAGACAGAAGATGAACACATATTTACACATACATATATGCAATATCTGGTAGTGGTAAGGGCTATGAAGAAAAAAAAGGGTAAAGGGACAGAACAATGAAGGGAGGGTATAACTATTTAAAATAAAGTAGTCAGGGAAGTCTTCCAAATGAAGTGAGGTAATGATTTAAGTTAAAATCTTGGGGAGGCCAGGCACGGTGACTCACGCCTGTAGTCCTAGTACTCTGGGAGGCCAATGTGGGAGGATGAACCCAGGAGTTCGAGACCAGCCTAGGCATCATAGGGAGACCTTGTCTCTACAAAAAAATTTAAAAATTAGCTGGGCATTGTGGCGTATGTATGTGGTCCTAGCTGCTTAGAAGACTGAGGCAGAAGGATTGCTTGAGCTGGGGAGGTGAAGGCTGTAGTAAGCCATGATTGCACCACTCCAGCCTGAGCAACAGAGTGAGATCCTCTCTCTAAAAAAAAATACAATAATCAAATAAGGATCTCGGGGAAAGAATTCCAGATAATAAGAACAATAAAGACAAAGATCCTGTAGTAGGAATCCACTTGATACATTAAAAAATCACCTAGAAGGTCAGTGTGGTTTCAGCTGAGTGACAGGCACAGCGTTAGGTTTTGAGGTAAGAGAAGTGGGCAGGGCAAGCCTAGGTGAACCTTGTAAGCTTTACTTATAAATTTGGATTTTATTCTGAGTGACACGGGAAGCCTTTGGAGGATTTTAAGTGTGTATGCATATGTGTATGTGTGTGATGATCTGAGTTAATTTTTTTTTTTTTTTTTTCGAGATGGAGTCTCACTCTGTCACTCAGGCTGGAGTGCAGTGGTACAATCTCTGCTCTCTGCAAGCTCCGCTTCCCGGGTTCATGCCATTCTCCTGCCTCAGCCTCCCAAGCAGCTGGGACTACAGGCACCCGCCACCATGCCGGCTAATTTTTTGTACTTTTAGTAGAGACGGGGTTTCACCAGGTTAGCCAGGATGGTCTCAATCTCCTGGCCTTGTGATCCGCCCACCTCGGCCTCCCTAAGTGCTGAGATTACAGGCGTAAGCCACCGCACCCAACTCTGACTTAAATTTTATAGGGATTGCTCTGGCCACTGTGGTATTGCCAATCTAGGAGGTTATTATAATAGTTTAAATAAAAGACAGTGGCTTGGGCTTGGGTAGAAGTAATTAATGTTTTGAGAAGTGGTTTATTCCATGGATTTTGAAGACAGAATTGACAGGATTTGTTGGTGAGCTGGATCTGGATATAGGAAAAGAGATAGATCAAGATGACTCTTCAATTTTAGACTGAACAACTGGGTGATGCCTTTTACTAAGAGAGGGAGAAGGAAGAGAAGCAGGTTTGCTAAGGGCAGGGAAGCAAGAGCTTCCTTTAGGACATGTGAACTTTAACACACAATAGAGATATCAAGTGGGCAGAAAGGAAGCGGTAAGGGCAAGAAACGGAAATGTGAGTATGAATAACATATATATATATAGATGGTATATAAAGTCATGGAACTGAATGAGATCATCTAAGGATTAGATATAAAGAGACTTGAGCACTCTACTATGTAAGGCCAGGAAAATGAGGGAGAATCATGACTATGGTGCTCTAGAAGCCAAATGAATAGTGTTTCAAGGAAGAAGTAATCAACTATTTCAAATATTGCTGAGATATAAATTCATGTCAAGAATAACTGACCAAGTACAATGGACCACAACTGCAATGTGGATTATTGGTGACCTTTTTAAGAGTAGTTTCAATGGCAGGGTAGAGATGGAAGCCTAAGCAAAGTATTTTCAGGAGAAAATGGCACATGAGGTATAGAGACATTGAGTATAAACAATAATTTTGGGAAGCTTCACTATAAAGGGGAGCAATGATATAGGACTGGAGGTAGATGTAAGATCTAAAGAAGTTTTAAAATAAATAAATATATGAATGATTCTATGAAATGTTTGTACACTAATGAGTATAATCTGATAAGAGTAAATTTGATTTTGCAAGAGAAAGGACAATTGCCAGTGCGAAGTCCTTGAGGAGAAGAGAGTATATGGTATTCAATGCACAAGTGAAGGGGCCAGCTTTAGACAGAAGAGGTACTAATTCACTGTAACTGGAGTGGGGAGTGGTATAGAGGCAGCGAGGTTGTAAATTTAGTGAAAGGATGATCTTTTGATTGTTTCCTTAATGAAAAAGGAATCTGAGTCATGAGTCAAGAATAAGGATGTTGGAAGGGGTGTTACAAAGTTGAGGAAAAAAGACCAACTGTTTAATAATCATCTCCAAAAATGGGAGAGGGAATCGACTTCTCAGAAAGTGAGGGTAGAAAATGCATTATTCTTGAGATTTGTAAATAAATTTAAAGTAGGACTGATTAAGAAAAAATGACAGAAGAGACAAATTATCAGTATCAGAAATGAAAGAGGGGCCATTATTACACATCATACAGGTATTATAAATATAATAAATATAATAAAGGAATATTATGGACAAATTTATGCCAGTAACTCTGACTTAGATGAAGTGGACAAATATCATGAAAAACATAAATTAGCAAAGCTGACTCAAAAAGCAGCAGAAAATCAGAATAGACTTGTATCCATTAAATAAACTGAATTGGTAATTGAAATCCTTCCAAAAGAAAACTCCAGTGCACGTGGCTTTCCTAATGAATTGTATCAAATGTATATATCAATATAACAGAATAGTTCAAAGAAGATCCATACATAAATACAGCCAATTCATTTCCTTCACTGGTGCCATGGTAAGCAAATGGGGAAAGAACTGAATTATTATCCATACGGAAGAAAGTGAACCCTGACCCTTATCACACACAAAATGAACTTGAAATAGAGTACAAGTCAATTTATATATGATTTTGAGGTACACACACACACACACACACACACACACAAAATAACACTTCTAGAAGAAATCAGGAAAAAACTCTCATGACTTTGGAGTGGATAAAGATTTCTTGGATAGAATGAGGAAAAAAAGCACAAACCCCAAGAAAATAATATTTTGGGGAAAAAAGCACAAGCCACAAGAAAATAATATTTTTTAATTCATCAAAATTTAAAACTTTTGAAACACACTGTTGAGAAGATAAAGCCAAGTCAGATTGGGAGAAACTATTCAAAATATATATTCTTCTAATAAAGGAATTACATAGGGAAACAAAGAATTTGCAACTTAGTATTTTTGAATGGGCAAAAAAAATGAACAAATACATCACAAAAAGGATATATGAATGGCCAATAAACACATGAAAAGATGTTCAATATCCATTATAACTACGGATAACTAAAGGAAATACAAATTAAACCACAATGAGATACTATTTCTTCCCCTCTAGAATGGCTAAAATTAAAAAGATAATAATCCCAAGTGTTGATGATGATACAGAGTAACTCTAATTCTCATATATTGCTAGTGGGAATGTAAAATGGTACAATCACTATGGAACACAGTTTAGCAGTTGCTTAAAAAGTTAAGCATACACTTTCCATAAAATTCACAAATTCCACTCCTAAGTATTTGGTATACACAAAAACATGTGTTCACACAGAATACTTGTACATGGAAATTCACTGTGGATTTTTGATAGCCACACTCCATAAATAAATAATATGGAGCAATACAAGGAAATTAACCACAAAACATGTAACAACATTGATGAACCTTAAAAATATGCTAAAGGCCGGGCGCGGTGGCTCATGCCTGTAATCCTAGCACTTTGGGAGGCCGAGGCAGGTGGATCATGAGGTCAGGAGATCAAGACCATCCTGGCTAACACAGCGAAACCCTGTCTTTACTAAAAATACAGAAAAATTAGCCAGCCTTGGTGGCGGGCGCCTGTAGTCCCAGCTACTCAGGACTCTGAGGCAGGAGAATGGTGTGAACCTGGGAGGCAGAGCTTGCAGTGAGCCAAGATCACGCCACTGCATTCCAGCCTGGGCGACAGAGCGAGACTCCGTCTCAAAAAAAAAAAAAAAATGATGAAGAAAAATAACCAGATATACAAAAGTCCATATTCATGATTCCACTGGTATGAAATTTTAGAAAAGGAAAATGTAATTTATAGTGAAAAAATATAGCTCACTGGCTGCCTGGGGCCATGATTAGAGGTCAGAGATTTATGGGGCAGAGTACAAAGGATATTCTGGGAGGGTAATATAAATTTTCATTATCTGAATTACGGTGGTAGTTATGAGGGAATATTAATTTGTGAAAACGTATTGAATTATAAGCTAAAAACAAGTATATTTTATTGTATTTAAGTTATTCTTCAATAAAGTTGATTTTAAAGAAATCACTAACAGAAAAACAAAATCCAATGCCAAAACAAATTGGTTTCTGTTTTTGTATTTTAGAAAACTCCGTCTGTTAGCATTAGAAGCTTAAGTTATATATAACAATTTTTAAAACGGTTGGCTTTTGCAGATTTATAAAAGCAAGTCCATCAAACTCAAGCTCTGGCATTTCTGTGAACTGTACACTGAGGTTTGTTTGTATAGAGATATAAAATGAGACTTAGCAAAGAATGATTCAATCTTGAGTTCTCATGGTTACATGACCCATGAGAATTATTATGCCTACCTGGCAGGGTAGATAGGGATGCAAGCTGGAAAGTTCAGAGCCAATGGAAGTTTTTATAAAAGCCTTCAGATAGCCAATATATCATAACCGCTTAGTACATTCATTGTGAAATAAAAGTTTAAAGTATTAAACTCTTAAACAGTGATAAGATTTTGAAATAGCTGGTACTTACATTCATTTAATTTTGGGGGATTCGGGAATGATATGATTTGTGGAAAAAACACAGACTGTGGTGTCAAGACACAGTTTGAATCCTATTCTGCCACTACCTATATATAAACTTGGGTAATTTGCTTCACCATCAAACTCAGTTTCCCTTTGTTTTTTGTTGTTGTTGTTGTTGTTGTTGTTTTGAGATGGAGTCTCGCTCTCTTGCCCAGGCTGGAGTGCAGTGGCGCCATGTAGGCTCGCTGCAAGCTCCAACTCCCAGGTTCACGCCACGCCATTCTCCTGCCTCAGCCTCCCGAGTAGCTGAGACTACAGGCGCCCGCCAACGTGCCGGGCTAATTTTTTTGTACTTTAATGTTTTTTATTATTATAGTTTAAGTTCTAGGGTACATGTGCACAATGTGCAGGTGTGACACATGGGTACACATGTGTCATGTTGTTTGCTGCACCCAACAACTCGTCATTTACATTAGGTATTTCTCCTAATGCTATCCTTCCCCCAGCTCCCCAGCCCCCAATAGGCCCCGATGTGTGATGTTGCTGCCCTGTGTCCAAGTGGTGTCATTGTTCAATTCCCACCTATGAGTGAGAACATGCGGTGTTTGGTTTTCTGTCTTCGTGAGAGTTTGCTGAGAATGATGGTTTCCAGCTTCATCCATGTTCCTGCAAAGGACATGAACTCATCCTTTTTTATGGCTGCAGAGTATTCCATGGTGTATATATGCCACATTTTCTTAATCCAGTTTATCATTGATGGAGATGTGGGTTGGTTCCAAGTCTCTGCTATTGTGAATAGTGCTGCAATAAACATACGTGTGCATGTGTGTTTATAGGAGCATGATTTATAATGCTTTGGGTATACACCCAGTAATGGGATTGGTGGGTCAAATGGCATTTCTAGTTCTAGATCCTTGAGGAATCGCCACACTGTCTTCCACAATGGTTGAACTAATTTGCACTCTGCCAACAGTGTAAAAGCGCTCCTATTTCTCCACATCCTCTCCAGGCATCTGCTGTTTCCTGACATTTTAATGATCGCCATTCTAACTGGTGTGAGATGGTATCTCACTGTGGTTTTGATTTGCATTTCTCTGATGACGAGTGACAATGAGCATTTTTTCATGTGTCTGTTGGCTGCATAAATGTCTTCTTTTGAGTCATGTCTGTTCATATCCTTTGCCCACTTTTTGATGGGGTTGTTTTTTTCTTGTAAATTTGTTTGAGCTCTTTGTAGATTCTGATTATCAGCCCTTTGTCAGACGGGTAGATTGCAAAAAATTTTCTCCCATTCTGTAGGTTGCCTGTTCACTCTGATGGTAGTTTCTTTTGCTGTGCAGAAGCTCTTTAGTTTAATTAGATCCCAGTTGTCTATTTTGGCTTTTGTTGCCATTGCTTTTGGTGTTTTAGTCATGAAGTCCTTGCCCATGCCTATGGCCTCAATGGTATTGCCTAGGTTTTCTTCTAGGGTTTTTACAGTTTTAGGTCTAACATTTAAGTCTTTAATTCATCTTGAATTAATTTTCATATAAGGTATAAGGAAGGGATCCAGTTTCAGCTTTCTACATATGGCTAACCAGTTTTACCAGCACCATTTATTAAATAGGGAATCCTTTCTCCATTTCTTGTTTTTGTCAGGTCTGTCAAAGATCAAATGGTTGTAGATGTGTGGTTGTAGATTCTGAGGCCTCTGTTCTGTTCCATTGGTTTATATCTCTGTTTTGGTACCAGTACCATGCTGTTTTGGTTACTGGAGCCTTGTAGTATAGTTTGAAGTCAGGTAGCAAGATGCCTCCAGCTTTGTTCTTTTGGCTTAGGATTGTCCTGGCAATGCGGGCGCTTTTTTTGGTTCCATATGAACTTTAAAGTAGTTTCTTCCAATTCTGTGAAGAAAGTCACTGGCAGCTTGATGGGGATGGCATTGAATCTATAAATTACCTTGGGCAGTAGGGCCATTTTCACGATATTGATTCTTCCTATCCATGAGCACAGAATGTTCTTCCTTTGTTTGTGTCCTCTTTTATTTTGTTTAGCAGTGGTTTGTCATTCTCCTTGAAGAGGTCCTTCACATCCGTTGTAAGTTGGATTACTAGGTATTTGATTCTCTTTGTAGCAATTGTGAATGGGAGTTCATTCACGATTTGGCTGTGTGTTATTGGTGTATAGGAATGCTTGTGATTTTCGCACACTGAGTTTGCTGAAGTTGCTTATCAGCTTAAGGAGGTTTTGGGCTGAGACGATGGGGTTTTCTACATATAAAATCGTGTCATCTGCAAATAGGGACAATTTGACTTCCTCTTTTCCTAGCTGAATACCCTTTATTGCTTTCTCTTGCCTGACTGCCCTGGCCCGAACTTCCAACACCACACCATGTTGAATAGGAGTGCTAAGAGAGGGCATCCTTGTCCTGCGCCAGGTTTCAAACGGAATGCTTCCAGTTTTTGCCCATTCTGTATGATATTGGCTGTGCGTTTGTCATGAATAACTCTTATTATTTTGAGATGCATTCCATCAATACCTGGTTTATTGAGAATTTTTTGGAATGTAAGGCTGTTGAATTTTGTCGAAGGTCTTTTCTACATCTACTGAGATAATCATGTAGTTTTTGTCTTTGATTCTGTTTATGTGATGGATTATCTGTATTGATTTGCATATGTTGTACCAGCTTTGCCTCCCAGGGATGAAGCTGACTTGATCGTGATGGATAAGCTTTTTGATGTGCTGCTGCATTCAGTTTGCCAGTATTTTATTGAGGATTTTCACATAGATGTTCATCAGGGATATTGGTCTAAAATTATTTTATGTTGTGTCTCTGACAGGCTTTGGTATCAGGATGATGCTGACCTCATAAAATGAGTTAGGGAGGATTCCCTCTTTTTCTGTTGATTGAAATAGTTTCAGAAGAAATGGTATCAGCTCCCTTTGTACCTCTGGTAGAATTTGGTTGTGAATCCATCTGGTCCTGAATTTTTTTTGGTTGGTAGGCTATTAATTATTTCCTCAATTTCAGAGCCTGTTATTGGTCTAATCAGAGATTCAACTTCCTCCTCGTTTAGTCTTGGGTGGGAGTATGTGTCCAGGAATTTATCCATTTCTTCTAGATTTTCTAGTTTATTTGCATAGAGGAGTTTATAGTATTCTCTGATGGTAGTTTATATTTCTGTGAGATCCGTGGTGATATCCCTTTTATCACTTTTTATTTTGTCTATTTGATTCTTCTCTCTTTTCTTTATTAGTCTTGCTAGTGTTCTATCAATTTTGTTTTTAGACAAAATTCAAAAAGTCAGCTCCTGGATTCATTGATTTTTTTGAAGGGTTTTTCGTGTCTCTATCTCCTTCAATTCTGCTCTGATCTTAGGTTATTTCTTGCTTTCTGCTAGCTTTTGAATTTGTCTCCTCTTGCTTCTCTAGTTCTTTCAATTGTGATGCTAGGGTGTCGATTTTAGATCTTTCCTGCTTTCTCTTGTGGGCATTTAGTGCTATAAATTTCCCTATACACACTGCTTTACATGTGCCCCAGAGAGTCTGGTATGTTGTATCTTTGTTCTCATTGGTTTCAAAGAACAACTTTATTTCTGCCTTCATTTCATTATTTACCCAGTAGTCATTCAGAAGCAGGTTGTTCAGTTTCCATGTAGTTGTGTGGTTTTAAGTTAGTTTCTTAAACCTGAGTTCTAATTTGATTGCACTGTGGTCTGAGAGACAGTTTGGTGTGATTTCTGTTCTTTTACATTTGCTAAGGAGTGCTTTATTTACAATTTGTGGTCAATTTTAGAATAAGTGTGATGTGGTGCTAAGAAGAATGTATATTCTGTTGATTTGGGGTGGAGAGTTCTGTAGATGTCTAGTAGGTCTGCTTGGTGCAGAGCTGAGTTCAAGTCCTGGATATCCTTGTTAACCTGTCTTGTTGATCTTTCTAATATTGACAGTGGGGTGTAAAAGTCTCCCATTATTATTGTGTGGCAGTCTAAGTCTCTTTGTAGGTCTCTAAGGACTTGCTTTATGAATCTGGTTGCTTCTGTATTGGGTGCATATATATTTAGGATAGTTAGGTCTTCTTGTTGAATTGATCCCTTTACCATTATGTAATGGCCTTCTTTGTCTCTTTTGATCTTTGTTGGTTTAAAATCTGTATATCAGAGACTAGGATTGCAACCCCTGCTGTTTTTGGCTTTCAGTTTGCTTGGTAGGTCTTCCTCCATCCCTTTATTTTGAGCCTGTGTGTGTCTCTGCACATGAGTTGGGTCTCCTGAATAAACCACACTGAAGGATCTTGACTCTTTATCCAATTTGCCAGTCTGTGTCTTTTAATTGGGGCATTCACCCATTTACATCTAAGGTTAATATTGTTATGTGTGAATTTGATCCTGTCATGAGGTTAGCTGGTTATATTAATTGATGCAGTTTCTTCATTGCATCGATGATCTTTACCATTTGGCGTGTTTTGCAGTGGTTGGTATTGGTTGTTTCTTTCCATGTTTAGTGCTTCCTTCAGGAGTTCTTGTAAGGCAGGCCTGGTGGTGACAAAATCTCTCAGCATTTGCTTGTCTGTAAATGATTTTATTTCTCCTTCACTTACGAAGCTTAGTTTGGCTGGGCATGAAATTCTGGGTTGAATATTCTTTTAAGAATGTTGAATATTGGTCCCCACTCTCTTCTGGTTTGTAGGGTTTTTGCCGTGAGATCCACTGTTAGTCTGATGGGCTTCCCTTTGTGGGTAACCCGACCTTTCTCTCTAGCTGCCCTTAACATTTTTTCCTTCATTTCAAACTTGGTGAACCTGACAGGTATGTATCTTGGTGTTGCACTTCTTGAGGAATATCTTTGTGGTGCTCTGTGTATTTCCTGAATTTGAATGTTGTCCTGTCTTGCTAGGTTGGGGAAGTTCTCCTGGGAAATATCCTGAAAAGTGTTTCCCGACTTGGTTCCATTCTCCCCATCACTTTCAGGTATACCAATCAACCGCAGATTTGGTCTTTCCACATAGTCCCGTATTTCCTGAAGGCTTTGTTCATTTCTTTTTACTCTTTTGTCTCTAAACTTCTCTTCTCACTTTATTTCATTAATTTGATCTTCAATCCCTGATACCCTTTCTTTCAATTGATTTAATCGGCTATTGAAGCTTCCGCATGCATCACAAAGTTCTCGTGCCATGGTTTTCAGCTCCATCAGGTCATTTAAGGTCTTCTCTACATTTTTTATTCTAGTTAGCCATTTGTCTAACCTTTTTTCAAGGTTTTTATTTTCCCTGCGATGGGTTTGAAAATGCTCCTTTAGCTCGGAGTTTGTTATTACCAACCTTCTGAAGCCTACTTCTGTTAACTCATCAAAGTCATTCTCCATGCAGCTTTGTTCTGTTGCTGGCAAGGAGCTACAATTCTTCGGAGAAGAGGCACTCTGGTTTTTAGAATTTTCAGCTTTTCTGCTCTGGTTTCTCCCCATCTTTGTGATTTTATCTACCTTTGGTGTTTGATGTTGGTGACCTACAGATGGGGTTTTGGTGTAGATGTCCTTTTTGTTGATGTTGATCCTATTCTTTTCTGTTTGTTAGTTTTCCTTCTAACAGGTCCCTCAGCTACAGGTCTGTTGGAGTTTGCTGGAGATCCACTCCAGACCCTGTTTGCCTGGGTATCACCAGTGGAGGCTACAGAACAGCAAATATTGCAGAACAGCAGTTATTGCTGGCTGATGCTTCCTCCGGAAGCTTCATCCCAGAAGGGCACCCGCCTACATGAGGTGTCCGTCGGCCCCTACTGGGAGGTGTCTCACAGGCTACTTTGGGGTCAGGGACCCACTTGAGGAGGCAGTCTGTCCATTCTCAAAGCTCAAATGCCGTGCTGGGACAACCACTGCTCTCTTCAGAGCTGTCAGACAGGGACATCTAAGTCTGCAGAAGTTGTCTCCTGCCTTTTGTTCAGCTATGCCCTGCCCACAGAGGTGCAGTCTATAGGGACAGTATGCCTTGCTGAGCTGCGGTTGTCTCTGCCCAGTTCAAGCTTCCTGGCCACTTTGTTTACCTACTCAAGCCTCAGCAATGGCGGACGCCCCACCACCAGCCAGGCTGCCGCCTCGCAGTTCGATCTCAGACTGCTATACTAGCAGTGAGCAAGGCTCCGTGGGCATGTGACCCGCCAAGCCAGGCACAGGAGAGAATCTCCTTGTCTGCCGGTTGCTAAGACCTTGGGAAAAGTGCAGTATTTGGGCAGCAGTGTCCTGTTTTTCCAGGTACAGTCAGTCACAACTTCCCTTGGCTAGGGAAGGGAAATCCCCCAACCCCTTCCACTTCCTGGGTGAAGCAACACCCGCTCTGCTTTGGCTCGCCCTCCATGGGCTGCACCCACTGTCCAACCAGTCCCAACGAGATGAACCAGGTACCTCAGTTGGAAATGCAGAAATCACCTGTCTTCTGCATCAATCATGCTGGGAGCTGCAAACCAGAGCTATTCCTATTTGGCCATCTTGGAATGGCATTTTTTTGTATTTTTAGTAGACACAGGGTTTCACCGTGTTAGCCAGGATGGTCTCAATCTCCTGACCTCCTGATCTGCCTGCCTTGGCCTCCCAAAGTGCTGGGATAACAGGCATGAGTCACCATGCCTGGCCACTCAGTTTCCCTTTCTATAAAATGCATTTTATCTGGCATATGGCACTCAAAAAATCATCCCCATACAAAGGGAAAAAAATTATCCCTCTACAAAGGGAAAAGTATAATCAATGTCACCCTCTGGGAACATTAACCTACTGACAAAGTACAGGATACAATGGATAAGAAATGGAAAATGGACACAAAATGGGAATTGAAAAGAAGCGATGAATGAAAAACATTTGGAAGAAAAATTGCACAGGATTGGAGATGATGGCCAAGAACATGAAAAGAATCAAAAATATAACCAGTGTTTCAAGATTATGTGAGACTAGAACAGTGATGTGACCAGAACTTGGGTGCATAATGGTAAATGGTAAAGTCATGACAAATTAAAACATGGATGTTCCCCCAGACACTACAGCTTTTTCCCTTTACACCCATTATATATATTTCTTAGACCAATAGAAATAGAATACAGCATACTTATGTAATTACAAAATTTCTAGTAGCCACTTTAACAGGTGAAACAGAAACTGGTAAAATTAATTTTAGTAATGTATTTCACTTAACCTCATATATTCAAATATTATTTCAACATATAACCAATACAAAAAATATTAAGAGATTTTGATATATTTTACATTCTTCATTCTGTTTTACATGAATTTTTCAAAATCTGATTTTTACTTTACAGTTACAGCACATCACAATTTAGCCACAAATGTAAGTGGCTACCATATTGGAAACACAAGTTTAGACTATTAAATACTATAATTAAGTTTTATTACTGGATGACTGGGGAAAGAAACTGAAGTATATTCATTCAGTGTTTACACTACTCAGCAATAAAAAGAAATGGACTATAATAGGGATAAATACTGCATGTTGTATTAGTCCATTTTCATGCTGCTGATAAAGACATACCCAAGACTGTACAATTTACAAAAGAAAGAGATTTATTGCACTCACAGTTTCACGTGTCTGGGGAGACCTCACAATGATGGCAGAAGGTAAAGGCACGTCTCACATGGTGGCAGACGAGAGAGCTTGTGCAGGGAAACTCCCATTTTTAAAACCATCAGATCTCCTGAGACTTATTCACTATCATGAGAACAGCACAGGAAAGACCTGCCCCCATGATTCAATTACCTCCCACCGGGTCCTTCCTGCAACACGTGGGAATTCAAGATTAAATTTGGGTGGGGACACAGCCAAACCATATTCTACCCCAGGACCCTCCCAAATCTCATGTCCTCACATTTCAAAACCAATCATGCCTCCTAGGCCTCCGGGCCTGTGATGGGAGGGGCTGCTGTGAAGATCTCTGACATGCCTTGGGGGACATTTTCCCCATTGTCTTGGGGATTAACATTCATCTCCTCATGACTTATGCAAATTTCTGCAGCTGGCTTGAATTTCTCCTCAGAAAATGGGATTTTCTTTTCCACTGCATTGTCAGGCTGCAATTTTCCAAACTTTTGTGCTGTTTCCCTTTTAAAACTGAATGCCTTTAACAACACCAAGTCACCTCTTGAGTGCTTTGCTGCTTAGAAATTTCTTCCACCAGACACCCTAAATCATCTCTCAATTTCAAAGTCCCACAGATCTCTAGGAAAGGGGCAAAATGCTACCAGTCTCTCTACTAAAACGTAACAAGAGTCGCCTTTGCTTTAGTTCCCAACAAGTTCCTCATCTCCATCTGAGACCACCACAGCCTAGATTTCATTGTCCATATCATTATCAGTACATTGGTCAAAGCCACTCAACAAGTCCCTAGGGAGTTCCAAACTTTCCCACATTTTCCTGTATTCTTCTGAGCCCTCCAAACTTTTCCAACCTCTGCCTCTTACCCAGTTGCAAGGTCACTTCAACATTTGCATCAGCGCCCAACTCTACTGGTACCAATATACTGTATTAGTTCATTTTCATGCTGCTGATAAAGACATACCTAAGACTGGGCAATCTACAAAAGAAAGAGGTTTATTGGACTCACAGTTCCACATGGCTGAGGAGGCCTCACAATCATGTTGGAAGGTGAAAGGCATGTCTCACATGGCAGCAGACAAGAGAAGAGAATTTGTGCTGGGAAACTCCCCCTTTTAAAACCATCAGATCTCCTGAGACTTTTTCGTCATCACAAGAACAGCACAGGCAAGAGTTGCCCCCACGATTCAATTACCTCCCACTGGCTTCCTCCCACAACACGTGGGAATTCAAGATGAAATTTGGGTGGGGACACAGTCAAACCATATCAAATCTTTTATGCTAACTGAAAAAAAAAACAATCAGATTCAAAAGGCTATATCCTATGTGATTCTATTTATGTGACATTTGGGAAAAGGCCAAAATTTAAAAAGCAAACACATCAGTGGTTGCCTGGGGCTGGGATTAGGGAAGGCCTTGACTAAATTCACAGGGAATTTGGGGGGTCTGATGGAACTGTTCTATGTCTCAATTATAGTGATACTTACATTACTGCATACATTTGTCAAAACTCATAGAATTGTACACTAAAAAGTGTGAATTTACTGCCTACAAATTATATCTAAGTGAATTTGATATTAAAACTTATTACAAGATAATGCTAATTATACAAGACCAAAATGTTTAAAAAGCAGGGTTTTTAAATATGACCATACAAAAGAAAAAATATAAGGGTATTAATAAAGGGGGCACATTTTCTTACTAAATCTCACGATGTGCTATATTACATAATTCTTATCACATTTTACAAAGCAATCGCAAACAGTATATTTTTATTTTCACAATGGTACACTAATATAAAATGTTTTAAGCTAGGATAGTTTACTTAAAATACATTCTCCCCTTAAATATGACACCAAAAGCATAGGCAATCAAATAAATGTTAGATAAACTGGACTTCATCAAAATTTAAAACTTTTGTGCCTCAAAGAGTACCATAAAGTGAAAGACAACCCACTGTATGGGAAAACTATTTGCAAATCATACATCTGATAAGGGACTTGTATCTAAACATATAACTTAAAAGTTCTTATTATTAATTTTTAAAAATCCAATTTAAAAAATGGGCAAAGATCTTAAGGACATTTCTCCAAAGAAAATAGACAAATGCCATTAAGCACATGAAAAGATGTTCAGCATCATTAGTTATTAGGGAAATGCAAATCAAAACCACAATGAGGTAACTCTTTTACCCTTGCAGTATGGCTATAATCAAAAAGATAATCTAGTAGATGTTGGTGAGGATGTGTAGAAATTAGGACCTTCATGCACTACTGGTAGGAATGTAAAATGGTACAGGCAGTTTGGAAAACAGCAATTCCTCAAAAGGTCAACACAAGATTTCCATATGACCCAGCAATTCCATTCCTGGCTATATAACCAAGAGAAATGAAAACATATGTGCACACAAAAACTTATACATGCATATTCAAAGTATTTAAAATTGCCAGACAGTAGAAACAACCCAAATAACCCAAAGCTACCAACTGATAAACAGGTAAATTACATGTGTTATATACAACAGAATATTACTTGCCAATAAAAAGAAATAAAGTACTGATAGGTGCTGCAACATGGATGAACCTTGAAAACATCTTAAGTAAAAGTCAGTCACAAAGACCACATATTATATGATTCCATGTATATGAAATTTCCAGAACAGACAAATTTATTGAGACATAAAATAGATTAGTGGTTGCCTAGGGCCATAAGGGATTGAGGGGAGCAGGGTCAGGGTGGGGTGGCTAAAGGGTATGAAGTGTTCTTTAGGGATTATGAAAATGGTTGTGGTGATAGTTGCACAATTCTATGAATACACCAAAAGCCACTGAATTGTATACTTTAAAAGGGTGAATTACATTACATCTCAATACAGTTGTTAAAAAATATTCTATGGCAGGGGAAAGAGTTTTCAGTAAATACTAATAAAATAACTCAAATGTCAAAATGGCATCTATACAAATGTGTAACCTTAATAATTTTATTGTATTTTTGGCATTAAGTTAGGAAAAATACTAAAATAATTACCCGTTCTACTGAAGACAACTGCTGCTGTAATCCATCACACTTTTTGTTTGCTTCTTCGAAAAGAGTCTTATATTTTTCTACTTGAGACTGCTGCATATTAATTGTTCGCTGCTGTCTCATAAAATCTTCTTCAAATTTTTTTACTTGAGACTTTAAATTCTGAATTTCATCCTCCTATAGTTATGAAATTATAGATTATGTGAAAAAATATGTAAGATTTGTTATCAGAACAAAGCAGAAAAAAAGAAGTTTCATATGTTCTTTGACATTTATACACATTTCATGAAAAACAAATTACAGTCTATTTTTACCTTCAAAAAATGGAAGTCAAATGTTTTATTTGCATTTAATAGCTTACACTACACTTGTAAGACTAATATAGAGAATACTAATTATAACAAAAAATGTAAGATATTTCAGCTCTGTGAAAATTCAACATATCAGAATAAAGTTCAGTACTTAGATACAATTTTTGATTTCAAAATTTAACTATGATTTATATCTAAATAAAGTTATTCAAAATGTAATGGAAATTGCTCCTAAAATGTCTTTGAATATTGCAGCCTTTTAAGAGGTTTTTAAAGCTTACCTTTTTATTGCATTCACATACAACATTATCCAATTCCTCCTGCATAACACGGAGTTTGGCCTTTAGAAATCTGATCTGTGCTTCTGTGAATTTAAATAATTATATTTACTGTCTTTTGTTGAATCTAAGATGACATCAATTGTAAGACAGGCCATTACTTTATAAAGAAGAAAATACTCAAGATGGGGAGTCAAATAGGAGATATCTCTTAGGGGGCACTATAGGTACTAAACAGTCCTAATGAAAAGGTCAATGACGAATAAATCCAGTCAACAGAAAGAAATCACAGGTAGTATTCACATAAGTTTGCAGACTAAATTCACACTCACCAGGGTGGTCCAAACTACATCAGAGAATTTAAAGTGTTCTCAGGTCAATAATGTCCCTGAGTGTTTGGTAGAAACAAACATAAATCTTCTCTAGCAAAACTCAGCTTCTATCTAGTCATTGTGATTACAAAATGCCACTGACTGTAATGCAGATGCCAATTTCTGAGCAGTTAAAATGTAGTATATGTGTCTTTGAAGCAAAGAAATACACTAATACCTTAGTGTCTAAGCTTTCTCCCACAAACCTTCAAGATCTATCTTTGGTATTTTACTGCCAGCAAAAGTTCATTATTCAATAATATCAGCAGTAAATCTTTGAAGTTTGTAGGCCCATAAAGTAAATAAAGTGAAAACTGAATTAAGAACTCACTCATAAGTCATTCAGTCATTTGTTCAAAATGGCATAGTAGGAATATTATAAAACAATCATGAAATTTATCTTGAGGAAACACTTGGAACTGCTCTGAGAAGTCATTAGGACAAATCCACTAAGCCATACACATGTGATGTGCACAGCATAAAACATCTCCATACACACTTCTGGCTTTTTAAAGTGCCCTCAGTGTTATCATCGAGCTGATGAATTATGGGTTGGCTCTAACTCTACCTAGGTCTCTTTGGCCTCAACTCTCCTACCATGTAACTCCAGGTGAGCAGGGAATAGAGGGAAATGACAAATTAAAAAGTGTGAAGTTGACAGTAGTTGGCCTCTGAGGGAAAGAAGGAAGAAAAAATAGGAAAGCATGACTTTTCCCATTTCTTTTTCTCCCTAACTCTAACCTTAGTAACTCTACCTCAACTCTAACCCAAGGAGCAGAGTGCTCCCATGTCTGGAGGCCCACAGTACTAAACTCTGCTCCCCACTCGACCCTAGCTTTAATCTTACAAAGTAATCTGTGCTCCCAAACTACTTCTTGATCTTTTCTCCCACACATAACCAAACCATTCCAAGCAATCACCTGAAATAAGAGAAAATTCTCCCAAAGAAGAAGACACCTAGACCAGTGATACTAAAAAGGGAACACAGGGAGGCAGTTCTAACAGGGCCATGGGACCTGGGACCATGTTCCTCTACCGAGGAACAATCAACACCTGGGTATCACATCCTCAAAAGCATCTTAGAGAGACCTAAAGGCAACTTACTGCTCCACTTACATTTCCTTACCATAACTAGCCCTAGAAAGCTTGATTCGGTCAGTAAATATAGTAAGTGCAGAAGAAAATTGCTCCCTACTTATGACTAGTATATAACACAATAATTATTACATATATAAATTATGATTTCTCACAGAATCAAATAATTTTAAAGATAAACTGATATGGTTTGGATCTGTGTCCCCACCCAAATCTCATGTTGAATTGTAATCCCGTGTTGGAGGTGGGGCCTAGTAGGAGGTGAATGGATCATGGGGGTGATTTCTCATAAATGGTTTAGTATCATCCCTTTTGGTACTGTCCTCATAATAGTGACTTCTCATGAAATCTGGTTGTTTAAAAACATGTAGCACCTCCCCCCTCTATCTCTTATTCGTGATCCCACCGTGTGAGGTGTCTCACTCCCTGTTTGCCTTCCACCATGATTGGAAGTTTCCTGTGGCCTCCCCAGAAGCAGAAACTGCTATGCTTCCTGTACAGCCTGCAGTACCATGAGCCAATTAAACCTTTTCTTTATAAATTACACAGTCTTAGGTATTTCTTTATAGCAGTGCAGGAACAGACTAATACATAAACTTTATGATCATCTAATACAAACTGCTAAATTTTCAAATGAATAAACTGCTATTACAGAGGGGCTAAGTGGCTTGCCCGTAGTCACAATTAATTGTATTATAGTTCGGCAGTAACTAGTTCATATATACTCAATTGTCTTACTTTTTTGCTTCAATAGCATAGGAGGCTCCTCATAAATTTAGTAATGTTTTTAGTTGATTGAAATTTAGTATTATTCTAGTGATACGCAAAGAATGAGTTAATAAGAAAAATTATATACATTAGAAAATTCATTTATTTTACCTGATGCAATGTCAATTCATTTGTCCTTTTGCATGTGTTGATTTAACATGCAATAAATAAAATATAGTAACAGTAAATGAAAAAATTCAGAAAAACTTTTTAAATATTGTAACAATAAGCGATGGGTATTTTAACTTAAGTTGAAATGTATTCAATCAAACCAGTAAATACAGTCTTTTTTACTTTTACTTTTTATAATGGAAAATATGAAACATAAAAGTAGGCAAGTTCAATGAACCCCATTTACCCACTGCCTATCTTTAACAATGACTGACTCATGGCCAGTTTTATTTCATCTATAATCCCATTCATTCCTCCCTCCACCACATCCTACTAGATTATACTGAAACAAACCAAGACATCACAATACATTTTTTGTTTAATGTAAGAAATAGTTCCCCAAGACTTCCTCTTCTAAGTAACTGTGCTATAAAGATAAAAATAAGAAACAAAAGAAAATCTACCTGTTCCAATGTCATTACTAACACCAGAAAAAATATCATCTGTATATTCAGGTAAGCCTTCTTCCTCCAGTTGCCCTTCAATTTTGCTAATTGTTTTTGCAAGGGAAAAGTCTGAGAAATCCTCTGGAATGGCAACATCGTCGGCAGTTTGGACATCAGAGTATTTCAATTTAACACTAAAAAATAAAAATTAAATACATATGTCTATATATACGTATATGTGAACAAAATAGAAAGGTAGAAAGGATATATGCCTTTTACCCAAATAAGCAGATCAAAATTATTATAAATTTAAATTTATGATGAAATCTGTAATTGATATTAAGGTTTATATTACAAGAGACTACTATTACACATTTGAAATTTATGATGAAATCTACATATGATACTTTCAAGGACTATATTACAAGAGACTTAGCAGATTTTTGGTCTTTATGAATCACATGACCACAGAGCTAGAGAAGGCTTTATGAGGCCAGATGGTCTAGACTTTGCCTCCATATAAGGGAATACCAAAACTAAGAGTACTGCACTTGGCCTCCTAGGTCAAATCCAGCCTGTGGCTTTGAAATTTACATGCCTCTGGAGAAAAACTGTACAAACTGACATCACCCTGGCCATAATTCTGCAAACAGCAAAGAAAAATACCTCTTGAGAAAAAATTACAGAGTGAAGAGCTAATAGCTCAAACAACATTTTTTTCCACCCAAAGAAACACATTCTTACCATGATCAATATTAACCAAAAAGTTGGATTTGATTTTTTTTTAATGAAATGGAGAAGACCGACAAAATAAAACTCATTTCTAAAGGCACTGAGGAATGGGCCAGGCCTAATTCATTGACACATCAACAAATTTATGGTTCTGAAAGGCAAATTCACTTTTAAAACATAAGCAAATGCTTCAGAATTCTTTTCTTTTCATTTTAATTTTTTGTGGGTACACAGTAGGTGTACATATTTATGAGATGTTTTGATACAGGAATGCAATGTGAAATGAGCACATTATGAAGAAGGGGGTATCCATCCCCTCAAGCATTTATTGTTTGAATTACAAACAATCTAAATACACTCTTTAAGTTATTTTAAAAATACAATTAAGTTATAATTGGCTATGGTCACCCTATTGTGCTATCAAATAGTAGGTCTTGGTCTTCAGAATTCTATTTGAAAAATCAACTTTTAAAAAAAAAAAAGTGAAGTCTGAAAAGGTAACCCTTTCCAGTTATGTATGCATGTATGTGGCCTGTAAGTTCTTTTCTTCAATCTATTGTATAGTTATTTTCTGTTCCTTATCACTTTACTCTATTTTTTCCATCCCTTTTATTTAAAAAAAACAAAAACAAAAAAGTTATTTAAACAATTAAAAGACACAAAAATGAACAAAGATTTTTCCAAAATTACAATGCAGTGATCAGTTTGGGTAAGTAATAGACATCTAAATGTAATAACTGACTGAAGATGGTTGGTGCAACTCAATCCTCCACCTTTTCTAGAAAGCATCCTATCCTAGGGAGCATCTTGGGTCCCTTTTTATGCCTATAAAACTAAGAACTGTCTTGAATTCTTTCTCACCAAAAACAATAAAATGTAAATTATAATTATATTATAGTCCTATTTAGAGCATGGGAAATAATTCTGTAGCTCAATAGACAAAATAATGTATGCACTTTGTCAAATACTCAAAAACTAGACTATTGAGCCTATTTGAGAGAACTAGGCAGCGATCAAAAAACAAAACAAAACAAAACAAACCTCAGTTGCAGTCACAGTTCTAAGAGAATAAATCACTAGAAATAACATTTATAAAAATTTTAGATTTAGAATTTTTCTTGAGAACAATATAAAGTATTTGTTAACTGCTGCAAAACATTTCTGAGTAGAAAATGTTCTAAATTACTGAATATGGATAAGATATATGCAGGGTAACTTAATGTTTAGGGTATAAAAAGATCTGGAAAAACAAACAGAGCTTAAAAATTAAGAATGATGGTATTGTGAATTATACAACTAAAAAAAAAGAAATACTTTGAAAACTATACTATACCTTGAATTTGTTTTCCTTCCCTTATTTGCAGAGTGTAATTTGTTTTGAACCTTGTTTACAGGATCAATGTTTTTGGTCTTTGGCTACATTAAAAGAATTGAAAGTATTGATTAATTAGAGTCTAATCATTTGCCAAAGAAAGCAATTCTGTAACACATAGAATTGCTATTTTGCTACACAGAAAAACTGCTATTTTGATGGAATTACCAAAAATGTCTTTTCAAGAATATCACAACTGTATAGCTGGAAAAGACCTAGATAATACCAAAACCAAGAAATTCAAGGATAAGGAAAATGAGTCCTAAAGATTCAATGGTATTCAGCTAGCCAGTGGACTGTCGTGAATAAATCTGGACATTCTGACTCACAGAATTTAGTTCTCCTCAGGAACCAATTATTCCCCAGGCAGGCCTTCCGTGGCCTTCAGGTATACAGTTCCCTTGGCTTAGGTCTCCATGGATGGGAAACATAGATCCCAGTATGTTCTACACCTAGAAGAGTGATCTCTACACTATAAATATTTAAATGAACGAACAAACTTTTCAAATCACCTTCTTTGCATATGAGTATCATTCTTTTTCAGGTCTTCGCTCTACTAGATGTAAGCTTCAGAAAAAAAAAATAAGCCTCAGTTTACAAAGTCATTTCACCTAGAATTTTTTCCACTGTACCTCCAAATTATTCAGTGAAATTATGAGACAACAAAGGATTCCATTTATTATATGAGTGACATTTCATAAATGCATCCCTCTGACTATCAAGGTTTATATTGTTTCTGTTGAGTCATACCCCTTCTCTGCTTTGTCTAAGAAAAGTCTAAAAAAACCTAAGTTCTACAGAATATAATTGTATTCAGAGAAAGTTTAATTTCATACCTTAGTTTCTGAATGAAGATGAACTATCCCTTCAGATGGTAATACACCTCTACAGACCAAAAATAAACATTATACATTAATAATAGATGACATTGAGCTGAGACAATGATATTCAACAATTGTATTTGAAAGGGAAACTATTCAACTATCAAATAATCTTTGCTATAATTGTAGTTATCCACATGTTAATT
The DNA here is from genome assembly GCF_008728515.1 of Papio anubis. Classification (NCBI taxonomy): domain Eukaryota; kingdom Metazoa; phylum Chordata; class Mammalia; order Primates; family Cercopithecidae; genus Papio; species Papio anubis. The sequence continues at coordinate 30,640 of NW_022163018.1, read as the reverse complement.
TTTTCTGAATGAGTACCATAAACAAGAAAAATGCTTTGGTTAAATAATTCACCTTTAAGAAGATACACTATAATGCCAATATTCTAGTAGGGAACTAGCAAAAATTTTAATGAATGGAAATCATCAAGAGTAATTGTGGGCTATCCACAGCAATTACCCATTTTACAAACGATTCACCACAGGGCTTTTTATTATGAGCCCACTCAATGTTATCATTCTTTTAATCCACTTAAAACACTTGGTCAGTGCCTGTTTTCCTCATTATACTGTGAACTCTATGAGGGCAGAAATCATGTCTGCCTTGTTCAATATTCTATGCCTAGTCAATTTAAAAGCTTATATGCCAGGTACTACTGGCTTAAGTATTTGTTGAGTGCATGAATAAACACATCTAAAATGCAATTTATTTTTATACACAAGGTTTTCAAAATATATTTGTAGTTTAAAACAAGGAGTGTTGGCCGGGCGCAGTGGCTCACACCTGTAATCCCAGCACTTTGGGAGGCCAAGGCGGGTGGATCACAAGGTCAGGAGATCGAGACCATCCTGGCTAACACAGTGAAACCCCGTCTCTACTAAAAACACAAAAAATCAGCCAGGCGTGGTGGCGGGCACCTGTAGTCCCAGCTACTTGGGAGGCTGAAGAAGGAGAATGGCATGAACCCAGGAGGTGGAGCTTTCAGTGAGCCGAGATTGCGCCACTGCACTCCAGAGCGAAACTCCGTCTCAAACGACAACAACAAAAAAACAAGGAGTGTTTATGGAAGTCTGCAAACTATGGTCCACAGGCTGAATCCACCCACTCATTCACTTATGTCTGATCTATGGCTGTTTTCACACTACAACCTTAAAGTTAAGTAGGTACAACACAGACTAGCCCACAAATCTAAAAATATTTGCTATCTGCCCCTTTACAGAAAAAATTTGCCTAACACATTGTCTTGGGCATTGTATTTACATCTCTGAAAACATACCATGTTAGCATCCATTATTGCTATGAAAAAACTCTGTCATATCCCCTGAGAAGTCCTAACCATTGGAGAGGACATACAACTAAAATTATTTTCCATCAGATGCCTCCCACTGAGCTAGCCATGCATAAGTTTTTTCAGTATTAAATACAAAGATACACTTAGATAAATAAACCTCTTAACTATTAGAAATACCTCTGGGAAGAAAAAAAAGGCTTTCAAAATATGTTAAAAATTACAGAAACTAAAGAATCACTCTCACAAATGACATGAAAAGGTTTCCAAATATTATACAAATTTTAAGTGTCCTCTTTAATCTTCCTCATTTTAAATTAATGTTTGTCATTTCTTTAGTACATTTTCTGTACCTCTCATTCCATTCCCCAACACACATGCATACATATCAGTCAAAAGACATTAAAGGGTTATCTGTCTCCATCAGATTTTGCAATGATATTACTTTGCTAGTGTATTTCCATGAAAAATAAGCTACAATATGGTATTCTTACTTTTGTTTAACTCCATGAAATGTTTGTAATATGATGGAAATGACTGTATGGTAAACCATGCTTCAAGCAGACTGGAGGATATGTATACTACGTTATTAGGAGATTAAACTCTGGTTTCCCATCACAGTTTTTGACAGAGTCATCCTGGGTGTTGAAGACCTATTTAAATATATTCTTCCTTATTTAGGTGGAATATCATTGTTCCAACCTGAAATGAATGGTTTCTTTACAGAATTATTTCCCATATTCAGCAATTCCCAACTGATCACCAAATGCCATGTTTTACATGGTAAAAGCCATCTGTTCAAACAGTAGCATTAAAAAAAACTGATAGATAAACAGAGCGTTATCATCACAACATCATCTGTTGTTAGTATCATTTCAGTTCTTCAGTTTACTGGATAAACACCATGTTAAATCTATGTATAATCCAAATTTTGGAATTTTGATAACTTCAATATCTTTTTTTACAGAATATCAGAGTATTACAGCTAATAAAGTGGTTTCATGTTATATGTATGCATACATATGTATATCAAAATATAAAAATGTGTAATTGAGGTACTTAAAAAATACTCAAAAGCAACACATATTAACTTCTTGGAAACAAGATCAGGTCTGTTTACTCACCACTGTAATACCAGTAGCTAGACCTGGCACTAACAGTGTTCAAAAATTATTTTTTTCAGGTTTGAGATATAATTGATATATCATACAATATACTCTTTTTACATATACAGTTAAATATGTTTTAGCAAACATATATTGTCACATAACCACCACAACCACAAGACAGAGAATATTTCCATCATCTCAAAAAGTTCCCTTGTGTTCCTTGGTAGTCCCCTAACCCCTACTCAAGCCCCAGACAACCATCTTGATTTCTGTCCCTAAAGCTCTGCCTTTTCCAGAGCATCAAATAAGTGGAAACATAGATTATATATGTTTTTTAGCCTGGCTTCTTTCACTTAGCAAATATGTTGTTATTCTACTAGTAGTTCATGGCTTTTTATTGCCAAGTAGTATTCCACTGCATGGATATACCATAATTTGTTCATCCAGCCACCATTTGATAAATATTTGAATTATTTCCAGGTTTTGGTAATTATGAATAAAACTGATCTAAAAATTCACATGCAGGTTTTTTCATGGATATATGTTTATATTTCTCTTGGGTAAATATCTAGGAAAGGAAATACTGGATTGTATGCAATAATTATTTTTGAATACATGAATAATATCCCAATATTTCACATGAGCCAAATATACTGCCATGTAGGAATAAACTTCTCTTTTGTCTCTAAACCCTGTAGGGCTGTGCACCTCTTACAGCCTGCTTCTTGATCTTAGAATACTGGGAGGTGGGGTACCCATAGCTGTTTTAATATTTTAAAAGCCACAAATAATTTTAGTCCATTCTTAGAGTTTCTTTGCTGATAAAACTTTCCCCCAAACTAGTGGGTTTCTTCCCTATTTAATTTCAGTCAGTTCTACATGCCATTACATCACCTACAATTCTTTCCAAGACTAATTCTTTATTTATTTCTTCACCTGACCTCTCTTTCTCAATTTAAAAATGGGTTAAACAGTGTCAAGCTTCTAAGGAGAGACTATAACTTTAGTTAGGTCTTTGCCGTGGGTCATTTTACCCAAATGAAAAGTTTCACTATGTGCCATTTAATCTGATTCTTGCCCTGAGAAGCCTTAATCCATTGGAAAATTTTATCAATAGTCATAAAGTCCACATGTTTAGTCTGATATTTGCCTCAAGGTTGAATTTTGATAGGCTTTTGTTCCTTATAGATTTTCTCGATTTTACCTTGTAATTCTTGAGGTCTAAAACCAGTTTACTCCACAACTTGACAGTTACAACAAGGGTAATCAAGAGTGTGCTACTGGCATAATGACAGCTATATAGATCAATGGAACAGATATGAAAGTCCAAAAATAAAACCATATGTCTACAGCCAACTGATTTTTGACAAGAGTGCTAAGAACATTCAATGGGGAAAGAATAGTCTTCTCAACAAATAATGCTGAGACAAATGGCTATCCATGTGCAAAAGAATGGAGGTTGACTCTTATACCACATACAAAAATTAACTCAAAATGGATCAAAGAACCTGAATCTAAGAGTTAAAACCATAAAGCTCTTCAAAGAAATCATGGTTGTAAATCTTTGTGAATCTGAATTAGATAATCAGGTATTCCCTTTTATTTCTGCTTGCAAATCAGCCAAATCTATCCCAAACTTGTCTCTTCAAGAGCACATACTGAGGCCGGGCGCGGTGGCTCACGCCTGTAATCCCAGCACTTTGGGAGGCCGAGGCGGGCGGATCACGAGGTCAGGAGATTGAGAACATCCTGGCGAACACGGTGAAACCCCGTCTCTACTAAAAATACAAAAAAAATTAGCCGGGCGAGGTGGCGGGCGCCTGTAGTCCCAGCTACTCGGGAGGCTGAGGCAGGAGAATGGCGTGAACCCGGGAGGCGGAGCTTGCAGTGAGCCAAGATCGGGCCACTGCACTCCAGCCTAGGCGACAGAGCGAGGCTCCGTCTCAAAAAAAAAAAAAAAAAAAGAGCATATACTGCTAATATTGTGTTTCAGCCTCTTTCCCCAGAGAACAAGTTCATTAGACACCTGTTGTGCCTCCCAATTTACCACAGATGACAGTTTTACTAAATTCATTGCCACTACATAACATTCATCCTTTATCTTTTCAGCCTCCAATATCAGTTTCCTTGCTGGTTCCCACCTAACTGCTAAGGTAATGCCACACTTCTGAGTTTTTGTTATGCAGCATTCCATTCCCAATACCAATTTCAACATTAGCAAAGATAAGCAGGCTAGTAACCTAAAAATTCCAGCAGCTTAACCCATTCAATGCAGCCATAGTGAGGAAGAAGGACCCTTTTTTCTACATGTTCCACACACGGTCACCCAGAGACCAGGCTAGGAGATTTTATCAATTGGAATTTTACTCATCTTCATGGCTAGAAAGTCAGCTGGAGGTTCACACACCAATTCTTGTCTGTTTTGGCTTGGAAAAGATTAACTAAACTTCTATTCATAGCCCACTGACAACTATAAGAGACCTGGAATGTTTGGTGATCATCATTGTGTCTGCTACAATATGATTTCATAGTTTTATTCACATCAATTATATACTTTTTCCTGTTTCCTCTCTAAAGTTTTTAAAATGAGGACAAGAATATACATTTCAAAATAATATTTTGAAAATTACATGAGATAAAGGGCTTCCACTGTGTCGGATTGGTATAAGCCCCCTATATATACATTATTCTTAAAATTATAGAATTTTCAATGTTTGCATGCAAAAAGATCTTACATAGTTAAAGATCCATGTACATCAATTTAAAAGAAGGTGCTTGAGAATTTAAGTTACTTACCTTAAACTGTAATCATCTTCATCATCACATGATTTCATTTGTTTTGAAACAGGCCTAGATCGTACTTCTTGCCGATCTCTCTTAAATGAGTAGAGAAAGGTCATATATCATACAGAAAAAAAACCAAACCACTAAGATGTACTCAAGTGCCTCTCTGAACATTCATCATTTCAGAACTGTCCTGGGTTTCCATAACATAAAGGCACAGAATTCTAAATGCTATAGTATGAAGATAAGGTCTATAACACTAGTTGCACCTTTCATTTGTTATGGGTTAAAAAATTCCATCCTAAGGGGAAAATGTAAGAATATCAAGGCCTTTACATAATATTTCTAATTCCGGCTTCCCCATCCCTTTAGAGTCTTTCAACTTACACAGCATACAACAGAAATTAGAAGTAGGCATAAGACATTTTTTTAAAAATTCACTTAATGGGTAGAAAAATTTGTCTCAAATCAGGAAAAACTTCAATGTTGAGAAGGCTGTGAAGATGCTAAAAGTGAAGTATCAGGAGTAAAAGCTTTTGACAAAGACACATCAAGAAATTAAAGTAAGGCAAGATGGTGGAATAGAAGCCTACACTATTCATACCCTCTGCAGGAACACCAAATTTTAACAACTACCTGCACATAAAAACATCATCATGAGAGCTAAAAATCAGGTGAGCAATCACAGTACCTGGTTTTAACTTCATATCATTGAAAGAGTCATTGAAGACGGTTGGAGAGACTTAAATCGCTGACACCACCCCTCCCTGACTCACTCCTGCAGTGGCTGTGCAGCCTGAAGAGTCTGTGCACTTGGGGGAGGGACAGCACAGTGAATGGGGGACTGTACACTGAACTCAGTGCTGCCCTGTCAGAGTGGAGAGCAAAGTCGTGTGGGGCTGAGACAGTACCCATGCATGGAGGAAGCATTTGGACTAGCTATATCCAGAGGAAAATCGCCCATCCCGTGGGTCAGAACTCCAGTTTGTCAGCAAGTCACCACCACTGGCCAAAGTGCTCTGGGGTCCTAGGTAAACTTGAAGGCAGTCTAGGATACAAGGACTCCAATTTCTAGGCAAACCCTAGTGCTGGGCTCGGCTCAGAGCCAGAGGACTAGGGCGGCACATAGGGAGACACCAACTGTGACCTAGGGAAACACCAACCGGGGCACTAAAGGATTGCTTCCGCCATGCCTTCCCCAACACCAGGCAGTGCAATTCGCAACAACAAAAGTGTCTCCTTCCTTCTGTTTAAGGAGAGGAGAGGAAAGAGTAAAGAGGACGTTATCTTGCATCTTGGATACCACCTTGGCCATGGAAGGCATCCAGTGGGGTGCCAGGCAGAGTCACACAGCCACCATTACAAGCCCTAGCTCCTGAATGACATTTCTAGACACACCCTGGGCCAAGAGGGAACCTGCTGCCTTGAAGGGAAGGACCTAGTTCTGACAGCGTTCATCACCTGCTGACTAAAGGGACGTTGGGCCTCAAATAACCAGCAGCAATACCAAGGTATTAATAGTAAGCCATGGCCCTTGGGCTCTGAGACATACTGACTTCAGGGGTGGCCCAGCACATTCCCAGTTATAGTGGCTACAGTGAAAGACTCCTTCTGCTTGTGAAACAGAGGGAAAAGTAAAGGGACCTTTGTCTTGCACCTTAAGTACCAGCACAGCCACAGCAGGGCAGAGCACCAAGTGGACTCTTGGGGTCCCTGATTCCAGGATTTGACTCTTAGACAGCATTTCTAGACTTGCCCAGGGCCAGAGGGGAGCCCATTCCCTTGAAGGGTGAGTCCCAGGCCTGGCAATATTCACCACAACCTGACTGAAAAGCCCTTGAGCTTTAAGTGAACACTAGCAGTGGCCTGGCAAAACCCCGCTATGGACTGGTGGTGGTGGTGACCGCAAGGAGAGGCTCTTCTGCCTGTGGAAAGGGGAAGGGCGAGCGTGAAGGACTTTATGTTGTAGTCTGAGTGCCAGCTTAGCCACAGAACACTAGAGCACCAGATAAATTCCTAAGATTTCTAACTTCAATCTCTGACTACTAGACAGCATCTCTGGACCCACCCAGGGCCTGGGGGAACTCGCCACCCTGAAGGAAAGGACACAAACCTGGCTGGCCTCATCACCTGCTGATTGTAGAGCTCTAGGGCTGTGAGTGAATATAGGTGGTAGCCAGGTAGTGTTTATAGCAGGTTGTGGGCAAGATCCAGTGCTGTTCTGGCTTCAGGTTTGACCTAGCACAATCCCAGTGGTGCTAGGTACAGGGGTGCTTGCATCACCACACCCCTAGTTTCAGACAGCTCAGCACAGACAGAAAGAGACTCCGTTTGTCTGGGAGAAAATAAAGGAAGAGAAAGAGTCTCTGTCTGGTAACCCAGAGAATTCTTCCAGATCTTATCCAAGACCACCAAGACCTCTATGAGTCAGCAAGAACCCTAGTGATATTGGGCAGGGGACCCAAGTCCCTTTAAATAACTGGAAAGCCTTCTCAAGAAAAACTGGCACAAATAAGCCCAGACTGTGAAGAGTACAATACTTAACTCTTCAATGCCTACACACTGACAAACATCTACAAGCATCAAGATCATCCAGGAAAACATGGCTTTGCCAAATGAACTAAATAAGATACCAGTGACCAATCCTGGAAAAACAGAGGCATGTGACTTTTCAGACAGCGAATTCAAAACAGCTATTTTGAGAAAGCTCAAAGAATCTCAAATAATGGAAAAGGAGTTCAAAATTCTATCAGATAAATTTAACAAAGAGATTGAAATAATTAAAAAGAACCAAGCAGAAATTCTGGAGTTAAAAATGCAACTGACATACTGAAGACTGCATCAGAGTCTCTTAATAGCAGAACCAATCAAGCAGAAGAATTAGTCATCCTGAAGACATGCTATTTGAAAATACAGAGGAGACAAAAGAAAAAAGAATGAAGCATGCCTACAACATCTAGAAAATAGGTTCAAAGGGACAAATATAAGAGTTATTGGTCTTAAAGAAGAGGCAGAAAGAGAGATAGAGGTAGAAAGTTTATTTGAAGGGAAAATATCAGAGAACTTCCCAAACCTAGAGAAAGTTATCAATGTTCAAATAAAAGAAGATTATAGAACACCAAGCAGATTTAACACAAAAAAGACTAACTCAAGGCATTTAATAATCAAACTCCCAAAGGTCAAGGATAAAGAAAGGATCCTAAAAACAGCAAGAGAAAAGAAACAAACAACATACAAAGAAGCTCCAATACATCTAGCAGCAGACTTCTCAGTGGAAAACATACAGACCAGGAAAGAGTGGCATGACATATTTAAAGGGCTGAAGAAAAAAAAATCTTTTACCTTAGAATAGTATATCCAGCAAAAATATCCTTCAAACATTAAAGAGAATAACAGATCTTCCCAGAAAAACAAAAGCTGAGGCATTCCATCAACATTAGACCTGTCCCACAAGAAATGCTAAAGGTAGTTCTTTAATCTAAAAGAAAACGATGTTAATGAGCAAGAAGAAATCATCTGAAGGTACAAAACTCACTGGTAATAGTAAACATACAGAAAAACACAGAATATTATAACACTGTAATTGAGTGTAAACTACCTTTAAGTAGAAAGACTAAATGATGAACCAATTAAAAATAATAACTACAACTTTTTAAGACATAGACAATACAATAAGACAGAAACAGTAACGAGTTAAAAACTAGGGAGATAAAAGTGTAGAGCTTGTATTAGTTTTCTTTTTGCATGTTTGTTTATGCAATCAGTGTCAAGTTGTCATCAGCTTTAAATAATGGGTTATAAGATAGTATTTGCAAGCCTCACAGTAACCTCAAGTCAAAAAAACATACAATGACCACACAAAAAATAAAAATCAGGAAATTAAATTATACCACAAGAGAAAATCACTTTCAATAAAAGGAAGACAGGAAGGAATACCACAAGACAACTGGAAAACAAATAATGAAATGGCAGGATTAAGGCCCTTATCAGTAATAACATTGAATGTAAACAGACTAAACTCATCAGTCAAAAGACAGACTGATTTAATGGATGATAAAACAAGACCCCATGATCTGTTGCTTACAAGAAACATACTTCACTTATAAAGATATATATAGACTGAAAATTAAAAGGGTAGAAAAAGATATTCTACACCAAAAAGAAAAAAAAAGCAGGAGAACCTATACTTAGACAAAATAGATTTCAAAACAAAAACTGTAAGAAGAGACAAAGAAGGTCATTATATAATGCTAAACAGGTCAATCCAGCAACAGGATATAATGATTGTATATATATGCACACAACACTGGAGCACCCAGGTACATAAAGCAAATATTTGAGTTAAAGAGAGAGCTAGACCACAACACAATAATAGCTGGAGACTTCAGCACCCACTTTTGCCACTGGACAGATTTCCCAGAAAGAAACTCAACAAACATCAGACTTAATCTGCACTACAGAACAAGCGGGCCCAATAGACATTTACAGAACATTTCATCCAAAGGCTACAGATACACATTATTCTCCTCAGCATGAATATCATTCTCAAGTACAGACCATATGTTAGGTCACAAAACAAGCTGTAAAATATTTTAAAAACTGAAATAATATCAAGCATCTTCTCTGACCACATGGAATAAAACTAGACATTAATAACCAGAACTATGGAAACTATACAAAGACACAGAAATTAGATAACATGCACCTAAATTACCAGTGGGTAAATGAAGAAAATAAGAAGGAAATTGAGAAATTTCTTGAAACAAATGATAATGAAAACACAACATGCCAAGATCTATGGGATATAGTGAAAGCAGTACTAAGAGGGAAATTTATACAGCTGTAAGTGCCTACAACAAAAAAGAACAAAACCTTCAAATAAATGACTTAGCAATGCATCTTTTCTTTTTTTTTTTTTTTTTTTTTTTTTTTTTTTTTGTTAGTTTGAGACAGAGAGAAACTCTGATGCCCAGGCTGTAGTTCAGTGGCATGATCATGGCTCACTACAGACTGGACCTTCCTGGGCTCAACCATCCCCCCTCCTCAGCCCCCCAAGTAGTTGGAACTACAGGCGTGCACCACCACATCTGACTAATTTGTATTTTTTTCTAGAGATGGACTTTCACCATGTTGCCCAGGCTGGTCTCAAACTTCCGGGTTCAAGTTGCATGCCTTGGCCTCCCAAAGTGCTGGGATTACAGGCATCAGCCACCACATCCAGCCAGCAATGCATCTTAAAGAACCAGAAAAGCAAAAGCAAACCAAACCCAAAATTAGTAGAAGAAAAGAAATGAAGATTAGAGCATTTGAGATTACAGCATAGAGAATTTGAAATGAAGAAAAGATTGATGAAACAAAGTTTGTTTTTTTTAAGATAAGCAAAATTAACAGACTAACAAAGAAAATAAGGGAGACGACTCAAATAAATAAAATTAGAGATTAAAAAGGAGGCATTACAACAGACAATGCAGAAATTCAAAGGCTCATTAGTGGCTATTATGAGCAACTATATGTCAATAAATTGGAAAATCTAGAGGAAACAGATAAATTCCTAGACACATACATACAACCTACCAAGATTGAACCATGAAGAAATCCAAAACTTAAACAGAACAATAATAAGTAATAAGATTGAAGCCACAATAAAAAAAATTTTCCCAGTAAAGAAAAGCCCAGGACCTGATGGCTGCACTGTGAATTCTATTGAACATTTAAAGAAGAACTAATACCAAACCAACTCAAACTATTCCAATAATTGGAGGAGGAGGGACTACTTCCAAACTCATTTTATGAGGCTAGTATTACCCTGATACTAAAACCAAAGACACATCAAAAAAAGAAAACTACATGCCAATATCTCTAATGAATATTGATGTAAAAATCCTCAAAAAATACTAACAAACAGAATTCAGTAATATATTAAAAAGATCATTTGTCATGACCATGTGGGATTTACCCCAGGGATGCAAGGACAGTTCAGCATACACAAATCAATCAATGTGATACATCATATCAACAGAATGAAGGACAAAAACCATATGATCAGTTCACCTGATCCTGGAAAAGCATTTGATAAAATTCAACATCCCTTCATGGTAAACACACTTCAAAAACTGGGTATAAAAGGAACAGACCTCAATACAATAAAAGCCATACATGACAGACCCACAGCTAGTGTAATACCGAATGGGAAAAACTGACCGTCTTTCCTTTAAGATCTGGCTTACTTTCACCACCGTTATTCAACATAGGACTGAAAGTACTAACTAGAGCAATTAGACAAGATAAAGAAATAAAGGGCATCCAAATCAGAAGGAAGAAGTCAAATTATCCTCATTTGCAGATGACATGCTCTTATATTTGGAAAAACCAAAAGACTCCACCAAAAACTATTAGAAATGATAAACTCAGTAAAGTTGCAGGATACAAGATCAACATACAAAAATCAGTAGTGTTTCTGTATGTCAACAATCTGAAAAAGAAATAAAAAAGTAATCCCATTTACAACAGCCACAAATAAAATACCTAGGAGTTAATATAACCAAAGCAGTAAAAGATCTCTACAACAAAAACTATAAAACATCAATGAAAGAATTTGAAGAGGACACAAAAAAATGGAAAAATATTCCACGTTCATGGATTAGAAAAATCAATATTGTTAAAATGTTCATACTACCCAAAGCAATCTACAGATTCAATGCAACCCCTTGCAAAATACCAATCACATTTTCACAGAAATAGAAAAAACAATCCTAACATTTATGTGGAACCACAACAGACTCAGAATAGCCAATGCTACCCTAAGCAAAAAGAACAAAACTGGAGAAATCACATTACCTGGCTTCAAATTATACTATGGTGCTATAATAACCCAAACATCAGAGTACTGGCATAAAAACAGACACACACACCAATGGAACAGAATAGAGAAATCCAGAAACAAATCCATACACCTACAGTGAACTCATTTTTGACAAGGTTGCCAAGAACATACACAAAGGGAAAACGGAATATCCACATGCAGAAGAATGAGACTAGACCCCTACCTCTTGCCATATACAAATATCAAATCAAAATGGATTAAATACTTAAACCTAAGATCTCAAAACAATGAAATTACTATAAGAAAACATTGAGGAAACTCTCCAGGATATTGGAGACAAAGATTTCTTGAGTAATACCCCACAAGCAAAGATCACCAAAGCAAAAATGGACAAATGGGATCAAATAAAGTTAAAAAGCTTCTGCACAGTGAAGGAAACAATAAAGAGACAGCCCACAGAATGGGAGAAAATATTTGCAAACTACGCATCGACAAGGGAATACAAGGCAGAAAATATAAGGAGATCAAACAACACTATAGGGAAAAAAATTAATAATCCAATTTAAAAATGAGCAAAAGATGTGAATAGACATTTCTCAAGAAAAACATACAAATGGCAAACAGGCATTAAAAAGGTGTTCAACATCATTGATCATCAGAGAAATGCAAATCAAAACTACAATATCATCTCAACTCTGATAAAATGGCTTATATCCAAAAGACAGGCAATAACAAGTGCTGGTGAGGATGTAGAGAAAGGGAACCCTGGTACACTGTGGGTGGGAATGTAAATTAGTACAACCACAAAGGAAATAGTTTGGAGGTTCCTCAAAAAACTAAAGTTACCATATGATCCAACAATCCCACTGCTGCGTATAGGTCCAAAAGAGGGAAATCAATATATCAAAGAAATATCTGCACTTCCATGTTTGCTGCAGCACTGTTTACAATAGCCAAGATCTGGAAGCAACCAAAGTGTCCACGAACAGATGAATGGATAACTAAAATGTAGTACATATACACAATGGAGTACTATTCAGCCACAACAAACAATGAGGCCCTGTCACTTGCAACAACATGGATGTAACTGAAGGTCATTGAGTGAAATAAGCCAGGCACAGAAAGACAAACTTCACATGTTCTCACTTATTTGTGGGATCTGAAAATCCAAACAACTTAACATATGGAGATAGAGAGTTGAAGAATGGTTATCAGAGACTGGGAAGGGTAGTGGGGGATGCAGGGGTGGGAAACAAGGATGGCTAATGGGTACAAAAAATATAGTTAGAAAGAATGAATAGTACCTAGTATTTGATAGCACATGTTTATTATAGTCAAAATAATTTAATTGTACATTTTAAATTAACTAAAAGAGTATAATTGGATTTTTTGTAACACAAAGGATAAATAGTTGAGGGGATGGATACCCCATTTTCCATGATGTGATTATTATACAATGCATGCCTGTATCAAAATATCTCATTTACCCCATAAACACTTACTATGTAATCACAAACATTAAAAAATTTAAAAAGAGAAAGTGAGTAAACAAAAATTAAATATGAGAAACCTTACATTGTTCGCTTCTGCAGGGGTAGGGATCCACTCCCCAACCCCTTTCCTAGCTTGTCCGTATTCTATTCTGTTTTTTATTTACAGGGGGAGATTTTTTTTTTTTTTTTTTTTGAGACGGAGTCTGGCTCTATCACCCAGGCTGGAGTGCAGTGGCCGGATCTCACCTCACTGCAAGCTCCACCTCCCAGGTTTATGCCATTCTCCTGCCTCAGCCTCCTGAATAGCTGGGACTACAGGCACCCGCTACCACGCCCGGCTAGTTTTTTGTATTTTTTAGTAGAGACAGGGTTTCACCGTGTTAGCCAGGATGGTCTCGATCTCCTGACCTCGTGATCCGCCCGTCTCGGCCTCCCAAAGTGCTGGGATTACAGGCGTGAGCCACCGCGCCCAGCCTGGGGGAGATTCTTTTTATGGGGCTCTCTGAGCAGAAAACGTAAGGAATCCGTCATCTACTATAACATGGGGTCCTTTTGTACAAGTATTTTCCTGCTCTTCAGACACCGGCAAAAACTAAAAAAATGAAATAAAAATATTTTTAGTAAAACATTTAATTATAAATTAGTAAAACGTAATTATGAATTTAATTATAAATATTTTTAGTAAAACATCTACTTATAAATTATAAAATACAAATCTGTAACCATTATCAAAATACATTACTTGAAATGTTATATATTATACATTTCTTATTCCTAAACTAACAAATAATTGTAGATTTGTATAAGGCATTAAGAAAAAATATTGCCTAGGTTTCCTTCCCTGCTTCCATCAACTCCACTGTGGGGGACAGGAAGGACAGAAAGTAAGAATCAAAATTAGGTAAGAACTGGTAAAAGTTTTAAAGTAGACTCTACTCCTCTAAGGAGAGTCACTCTATCCTATCAATTAATAATGAGAATTTATAATGAGAATTTAGAAGACTGGAGCATCTAAATGGAAAGTACTTTTTCAGTGGCTTTTAGAAAATGTGTGCTTACTAAAAACATATACATATACACATTCCTATATCTGTGCATATACATTCATGTTCAGTTTGTAATAATTCATTGAACTGAACACACATGCTTTGGCTAGTTTTTTGTATATATGTCATATATCAAATGAAAAAGATAAAAAAACTAGCATTTATATGGAATTATTAATAATTGTACATTTACTTACTATTATTTCCTTAGCTTGTCGAACCACATCAGCTGTTTTTGCCTGTAATTCTGCATTTAAACGCCTAAAAGCAGAAAATAATTGGGATATACTGAAGATCCTAACAAAAATAAAAATTAAACTTCAGCAGTTACACGTTATCAAGTGACCTAATCAACAAATGCCAAAATATACATATAGTATTCTTACTCTAAAATGAACACAGCCATTAAGAACTTATCCTCAACTCCCCATGATTCCTCCTTCCTTGTGGTAGGACCTCAAACACTAAGTGTTAGCCTTTCTGTGGCCCTCTACTAATTTCAAGTGACGCAACTTACCTAATATATTTGGGAAGAATAAGCTGGGTGAGTTCAACAGAGTTGTTATTAGCCTACCTGCAAAGAATACAAGTTCTAATCTTGCTTCTCCAGAGACAGGCCCTGTTCTAATTGTGGGCAGAAGTGGGCAGGGTATGGGGGAGACCTGTTCTGGTTTGGGGTGTTGCTTTAACTGGGGAGCTAAATGTGAGGTTTAGTGAGCAGCCCACCAGCTGAGGTGTGAGGTGGCTCACACCTCAGCTACACACTTTAACATCAAGCTTCCTTGGAAATAAAGGTGACTATCTTGACCTCGACCTGTCACTCCTTTTTTTTTTGAGACGGAGTCTCGCTCTGTCACCCAGGCTGGAGTGCAGTGGCCGGATCTCAGCTCACTGCAAGCTCCGCCTCCCAGGTTTACGCCATTCTCTTGCCTCAGCCTCCCGAGTAGCTGAGACTGCAGACGCCCGCCACCTCACCCGGCTAGTTTTTTGTATTTTTTAGTAGAGACGGGCACTCCTTTTTTAATTATGATTTTTCATTCTACCTGGAATCTAGCAAGAAAAGGAATACTATTTACTTGGTCCTATATTAAGACTGCAAGAATGACATTATTATTGAAAGAAATTGTTTTTAAAGGAAAAACTGCCCATAATCCTACCACCACCATCCATTTTTATTTTTAATATTCCCTTCCAATTTTCATCTATAGCATATACACAATTTTGTACTGTTTGGCCACAGCAATATAAAAGGAATATCTATCTCCACATAATATTTATAAGCATGTTAAACGGCTATGCAATTCAATAAATTGCAATGAACATAATGTACTGAACTCTGTCCCTATTGTTAAGTCCCCTTTTTCACTTTTAAAGGTTAACACCATAATAAACATACTCAAAAGCATGTAACTTTTTTCTCCTGTTGAAATGTCACATTTCTAGACCACCTAGGATCTTCTGAGGTTATGTGAAGGAGACATAAGGATTTGAAAAATTAGTTATCTTGTTTTTCTTAGACATGTGATTCACAAGTAACACAAAACACAACCTCTAGCCCAAGGGGAAAAAAAAAAGAGGGAGATCAGTACCATATCCTTTAACAGTCTGAAGCTTTAAGAAATATTTTTATATCTTAGGATTACGTGGTCAAAAGAAAAATATCTAAGAAAGACTTAAAGGTGCCTTTAAAGTGCCATTACCTGATTTTTCAAATTTCCCTAACAAGGACTAGATCACAAGGACTTAAATGGAAGTTTCCAATTAATATAGTGGACCAAGATGACTGAGAAGACTATTCTACTCTAAATCCATGGACATGCCAGATAAAATGTAATGGAGGAAATATTGCTAAGCTCAAACTCAGGCAAGGGAAATGCCCTGGCACTAAGAATAAAGCAGCAATTCAAAGTGAGAGCAACAAACAGGAACAGAAGCCAAAATAGCTTAAAAGCTAGAATCTGATGCATGTGAGTCATGAAGGGATACACCTGTGAAACACAGACTACAAAAATTCTACCCACAACCTTAGGTGAGCAGAAATGAAACTAGAACCATGGGCAGAAAAAGATTCTCTTGCGAGTAATTAAAACAAACAAGAGGGAAGTCCAAATTCATCTTATCTAGATGATACATGCCAAAACTTTAAAATAGAAGAAAGCTGATGTGGAATCAATGAAAACTTGAAACTAGCAAAGGTAAATTGAAAACCACCCTATAGGGACATTTACTCATCTAGAATATGTAGGACTCTCTCAAAAAGCAAACTGCTAATGATGATTTCAAAAAGGTAACAAATTGCGTAAAGAAACAAGCTGCGAAAAGAAAGAATCAGCAGACGTGAGGAAAGAGAAAATTTGTACTATAAGAAGAAGAGATAATATAACAATTCAAAAAAGATTTTAAAATTAGCATTAATTTGTAAAAAAAAAATGCGTACAGAAAAAAACATTAGGCAAGAGCCAATTTTATCACAAAAAAACCGCTGAATTAGATTGAAATAATAAATTACACAAATGAAAAACACAGTCATGAACTTAAGAAGAACTCAAGGAAATTTGACGGATATGTTGAACAATATAATGGACATAGAAGGAATGAGTGAATTAGAAGGCAGATATAAAGAAATCACCTACAAGGAGATACAAAAAACAAGGGGATAAAAACACAAAAGACAGGTTAACATCCATTGAAGACAGATGTTCTGTACCTACTATAACAGAAGTTTTAGAAATCCCAGAGAGGCCCGGGCGCAGTGGCTCACATCTGTAATCCCAGCACTTTGGGAGGTGGAGGAGGGAAGATCACTTGAGGCCAGGAGACCAGCCTGGCCAACGTGGTGAAACCCCGGCTCTACTAAAAACACAAAAATTAGCCAGGTGTGGTGCTGCATGCCTGTAATCTCAGCTACTCGGGAGGATGAGGCACAAGAATCGCTTGAACCTGGGAGGCAGAGGCTGCAGTGAGCCAAGATCATGCCACTGCACTGCAGCCTGGGCAACAGAGTGAGACTCTGTCTCCAAAAAAGAAAAAAAGAAATCCCAAGAGGAGTGAATGACAGTATTTCAAGAGCTAATGCTAAGAATTTCCCAAACTGAAGACATGGATCTCATGAAGAATAAAGAAAACAAATCCACCTGTGCATACATCACAGTGAAAGTACAGAATTTTAAAGATAAAGAGAGTACTCCCTAAATTACCAAATCATTATTTTAAAAGAACAGAGAAAAAGTCTACCAGCATAATTATCTAAAAAGCTGACAGCAAATGGCTCATTAACACTTCCAACATTGTAACATTTATATTGTCTGTTGACAATATAAGGATATCTTTAATGGGCTGAGAAGGAAAAGTTGGCCATCTAGAACTATATTCAGATAAACTGTCATTGAAGAATAAGTGCAAAGTAACAATTTTCAAAAAGACTGGAGAGTTTAAGACTCAGGTTTTCACAGAAAATAACGAAGGGTCTACACTTCAGGACGGAGGAAAATGAATCTGGAAAAAAAGAATCATGAAGATATCAGAAAACATGATAAATCTAAATTAGTACAGACTATAAAAATACATTGATGATTAACTGGGTGTGGGTGTATTCAAAACAACAAAGTAAAATATTATCTAACTTAACAGAGGAAACCAAGTTAAAGAATTCTAACATCTTTCCAAACCAGTAAAAATAAAGACATAATGAAAACCCATTCAATCCAGCAGAAGACAGACAAGAACCAAAGACAAGACATAATAGAAAACATAAAAAATAAGGTGGCTAAGACAATTTCAAGTTATGTAATAACATAAATAAATTAAATTCACTTATTAACAGGCAGAAATTATCAGACTGGTTATAAAAAGAATGCTCTTACTGATAAATGACATACAAAGTTTGAAAATAGAGGGATGAAGAAAGATATAACAGACACTGCATAATAATGAAAGGAATCAAGAAGATTTCAATAAGTCAAATAAGATACTCCCAAACAAAAATGGCCACAATCATAAGGATTTTTTAAAACTATAATTATAATTGATGATTTTTAATACACTTCTAACAGAAACCAATAAAGCTGCAACAAAAAAAGGCGAGGATACCGATGTCATGAAGAACAGATATAGAACAGATTAGACAACAAATAATAAATACATTTTCTATCAAAGAACACACAGAACTTTTACAAAAAGTGAACATGCACTTGGCCACAAATAAGTCTCAATACATTTAAAAACTTAATATATCAATTCTCTAATCATAATGAAATTTAAAATAAACTAGGCTGGGCCTGTAATCCCAGCACTTTGGGAGGCCGAGGCAGGTGGATCATTTGAGTCCAGGAGTTAAACACCAGCCTGGGCAACATGGCAAAGCCCAGTCGCTACAAAAAATATGATACAAAAATAAGCTGGGCATGCTAGCACATGCCTGTAGTCCCAGCTACTCAGGAGCCTGGGAGGTGAAAGTTGCAGTGGGCTGAGATCACACCATTGCACTCCATACTGGGCAACAGAGTGAGACTCTGTCTCAAAAAAAAAAAAAAAAAAAATTACCATGGCATGGTGGCATGCACCTGTAGTCCCAGCTCCTCAGGAGGCTGGGGTGGGAGAACTCTTAAGCCCAGGAGGTCAAAGCTGCAGTGAGCCATAATCACACCACTGCACTCCAGCCTGGACATCAGAGCAAGACCTTGTCACATACATACTTAGAAAAATAAAAACTAGACAACAGTAAACAAACAACCCTATGTGCTTGCAAACTAAAAAACACACTTCTAAAAATTACTATGAAAATCATATAATATTTAGAACTAAATAACCATAAAAGAAATATACATCAAAACAAGTCCTGGAATATAGTTAACCTATAGTTGATGAGAAATTTAAAGACACAAATATATTTATTTAAAAATAAGAAAAACAATAAATGAGGTAAAGAAATTAAAAAACAAAAAATCAATCCACCTCAGTTAGAAGAGATCATTTGTCTTTATTTGTATAAAGATTAATGAAATTTTAACATCGCACAGATTAGCAAGAAAACCAAAGCTGGTTCTCTGGAAAGACCAATGAACAGATAAATCTCCCAGGAAGCTTGATAGAAAAAGAAAAAGACAAAACTAAACAATATTGGAAAGCTACCAAAAGGAGGGGTGTACATGGTTATGCATACAGGCAAGATTTCAAACGTACCACCATAGAGTCAGTTTATGCTAATATATTTTAAAACATACATGATATGAACACTTTTCTAGAACCAAAAATTATTTTAGAAATAACCAAAAACTATTCCAGAAATAGTACATCTAAATAATCATTAAAGAAGCTAAATTCATAGACAAAAAGAATCCCCTTGAAAAAAGAACACTAGACTCAGACAGTTTCACAATTTTAATCAAAGGGCAGAAAATCTGTAATTATAAAAAGCTTTCAAGAAAAGAAACAAAAAAGGAAAACTATTTGGCTTCTTTCATGTAGCCAGAATAATATTGATATCAAAAACGGAAAGGAAAAGAACTAGAAAAAAAAGTTTAACACCCATTTCACTTTTGTTCATAGATGCAAAAAACCTACATAAAATTATAGCAATCATATCTAGCAGTCTTTAAAGCAAAACAAGAAACCTGCCTTTGTAGTTCAGTATGTTAAAACATTAAAGGAGGGGGAAAGAACATACCAATACCCGAATTAATTGGGGAAAAAATAAGTTTTGATACATTTAACACTCATTCAAATTAGGAAATAAGGGGAAGAATTTTAAACATAATAAAAAGAATCTACCAAAACCCTAGGGAAAATCTCAAATGTAGTGATTATTAAAAGTGGGCTTCTCAAAATCATAAACAAGGAAGCTCACCATCACTTTTTCTGTTCCATATCGCATGGGAAGTCCTAAACAGAGAAAAAGAGAGAATGCAGGAGAATTATCAAGGGACAAAATGATCAAAATTTGCATATAATTGTCTTCATCAAAAATCCAAGGGACTTCACAGAATGAATAAAAGAGCCCAGCAGGACTGAAGATCTGTGTGTATATAAATAAAGATGTAGCATCAACATCTAAAAATTCTACATTTATAACCAATTAGAAAATGTAATAGAAAAAATTCCACTTATTATATAGCAACTAATCAGTACCTTGAAGCAAATTATATATGCAAGAATTTTATGTAGTAAAATGATAAAATACTATTAAAGGTCAAATAAATCCCATAAATGGAGAAGTATCATATTCATGGAAGATTTAATAGCATAAATAACTCAGTTATCTGCAAATTAATCTGTAAATCCAATGTAACTGGGATTTATGAGGGTGCTTGCCCTACCAGTTGTCATGTTATCTTATTGTTAGCTATCTGTATTATAATACAGGAATGAAGCTTGAAAAATTTATCCACTTGAGCGATTACCATCTTCCTTAGTCTATCCTCTTAGATAGTGATTATTTCCTCCAACAGGAGCAGAATTGCAAAGGTTTTGGATTGAGGTCCCCGGGAAGTAGCATTCTAATGATTAATGCCAAGACAACAGGTGGCAAAACGGATACCATACTGTTATTTCATATTCTTGTTTACAGGGATGGCCAGACATTTTACTCTTCTGCATGACACAGAAGTACTCTAGAAGATTCAGGTAGTGTAGGGAGTTACTCTGTTCATATGCTTCAGATGTGCACAACTCAGAGTACAGATGACAGAACAAGTAACAGCTGGCCACCATATAATACTGTTTAGCTATCTCGTTTTATAAAACAACTCGTGCTAGAATAGAATAATGGTCCCTGTATATTTCTCATTTTAAGCAGGACTATATCCCTAACGATGCACCAGAACTAGGTGCAAAATACAAAATACACTCTCAAATAACTGAACAAATAAACCTAATCCAGGTATTTAATACTATATGGTTAATGATAATGAAGATAACCGTTTTGATTCAGACACAGCTGATAAAGAACTATATATAGAAAATAGATTAAGTTGCTTAAGTACACTTTTGAACTGGGATAATCTGCCCATTTCATAAGAGAGAAGATATGATTATCTTCCTACTTGCTGTGGTAAATTGGTCGGTGTATAGTTCATCTAAACACAGTATCCTTCAGTTTTAATTTCAAATATGCTTTAATTTTAAATATAGATCATATGTAGATCATATGGTAACTCTAGTTTAACTCTCTGATACAAACTGCCAACTATTTCCAATTTTAATCTAGTTATTTTATATTAAATTAAAAAGAAAGGGAGTCGTTAAAAGGCACTTTTTTATAAGGGTATGTACGATGGCAAATAAAACAGGCACGGTCTCTGCCCTTAGAACTTACAGTCCAATGGAGGAGACAGACAAAAAGGAAATTCACAAATGAATTTATTGTAACAAATTATGCTAATTAGAAAGAAAAACCAGTGAGACAATGAAAAAGACCAACAAGGAGCATACTTAGCATGCTCAAGGAAGGCCACTCACATTACAGGTTGAAGGCATGTGTGACTGCCTCTTTCCAGAGACAGAAAGAAAACCTGGGAGTTTTCGGAACTAAAAGGCCAGTGAAGCTGGAGAGTTTTAGGATGAAAAGGGGAAGAGGGAATAAGATCAAATACGGGAGGCAGGAGGAGCCACATCGATCAGAGCTTTTGAAACGCAACAGGAAACTATTGTACAATTTTAAGAAAAGGAATGATATGATCAAATTAAAAGATTACACTGACTGCTGTGTGAAAACTTGGGGATGAGGAGTGGAATGGGCCAAAAATGAAAGCACCGTTGTCAAGATAGTTGTAATTACACCGAGAACAGGTAAGAAAAGGAACATTTGAACGAGAACGGTAATTCTGATTGCAGTGGGAAGCATCCTTTCAATTTAGAAACCAACCTAAAGGAAATTTACCGAAGGTAAACTCTATGAACTTGAAATTAAGCGAAATAACCTAAACTATCAAATGAACTATTTGCGGCAATTCCTGCTACCCGAATAACTTTCAACAGTATCTTGCTGTTTACTTGAGCTACATTTCAAATTAAACAACATGTTTACTTGGGCTAAATTTTCTCCCACTTCAAATATCTTCGAATACGCAACCGAACTACTCAGATCAGAGATAAAAGGATCAACGGCAGGTGAACGAGATGACGAGAAGGGAATGCTGCAGAGTGAGTGGTCCCGAAGATCCAGCCAGTCTCCAGGAAAAAAAGCCTCATTTAGATGAAAGAAAGAAGGAAAAGCTCAACCGCTGAATTTCTTACTTATATTCTTCCTCCAAGGCGAGGAGGTCGGGTCCAGGTGTAGAGGGTTGCTGAACGGGTGGCGGGAGCGGAGTCCCTGGAACGCTGCTTCTCTGTAAAAGAGCCAGAGACTTTCAGAGCCAAAGTTAAAGGAGGTTAGGCGTCCTAGTCGCCGGAGCCTAGACGCTCCCCAGGAGCCTGGAGTTGAACTGACCGTAAGACCCAGACTTCGCCCCGCCATCTTTGGCGACTGCGACGCGGTTACCGAGGCAACGACGCATCTTCCCGCGAGAGTTTCCACATCCCGGGCAGCCTCCAGCCCGGTCGGCTACGCTTTCCCACTCCCAAATTCTGTGCGGAGAGCCGGGCGAGACTCTGGCAGCCGGCCCGGCCTTTGCTCGCACCACTCGGCACTGCCCCAGTAACCCAGGAAGGCTTCTTAACTGGAAATTCGACTTACAGCCGGTGTAAATTCTCAACTTGGGGGTTGGAGGAGTTTCAGCCCAAAGAGGCAGGTCCGTTGCTGCTACTCTGTAGAAAGCAAGCTGATGAGGCAAGTTCCTCCCTGTTGTGCCCTTCAAACCGTTAGTGGCTAATCCGACCTTCACCCCTTTTGCTTAAAGTGAACTCTTCAGTGGAATTCAGAAGTTTTGATTTCTAATTTTTGTTTACAGCATGCATGGCTAAGACTCAGGCTCTCAAGTTAGTAAACCTAAATTCTTATCCTGTCACTGCCACTTACTAGTTATATGGCCTTGGGCAAATCACACTGTATCTCAGCCACTTTATTCGTCAAATGGGAGTGAGAATAGTGCCCACTTAACAGTTACGAGAAGCAGATGAATTCGTGCTTAGGATCATGCCTGAAACACGTAAGCAGTTAATTATTTCAGTTGTTTTGGAATAAAATTGACGTCCGGAAATAAACCGTGATATGTATGGTCAACTGATCAAGGGTGCAAGACCATTCAATGGGAAAAGAATCGTCTTCAACAGATGAGGAGACAACTGGATATACAAATTCAAAACAATGCAGTTAGACCCTTACCTCACAACATATACAAAAATTTAAATGTATCAAAGACATAAACTTAGGAGCTAAAACTCTAAAACTCGTCAAAGAAACTGTTGGTGTAAATCTTTATGACCTTGAATTACAATTCTTAGAATCCTTGATGGATTCTTAGATATGACACCAAAAGCATTAGCAAAAAAAAAAAAAAGGAAAGAAAAAAGAGCCTGGGCACGGAGGCTCATGCCTGTAATCCCAGCACTTTGGTAGGCGGACGCGAATGGATGACCTGAGGTTGGGAGTTCAAGACCAGCCTGACCAACATGGAGAAACCCTGCCACTACTTTAAAAAAAAAAAAAAAAAATTAGCCGGGTATGGTGGCTCATGCCTGTGATCCCAGCTACTCGGGAGGCTGAGGCAGGAGAATTGCTTGAACCTGGGAGGCAGAGGTTGCAATGAGCTGAGATCGCACTCCAACCTGGACAACAAGAGTGAAATTCTGTCTCAAGAAAAAAACAAAAAAGAAAAAAAAAAGAAAAATAGATGAACTAGACATTATCAAAACTAAAAACTTTTTGTTTCAAAAGATACCATAAATAAAGTAAGAAGACCACAGGAAGAGGGGAAATTCTTGCAAATTATATATCTGATAAATAACTTGTATCTGGACTATAGAAAAAACTATTAAAATTCAAAAATAGGTGAGTGCAATGGCTCATGCCTGTAATCTCAGCACTTTGGAGGCTAAGTCAGGAGGATCACTTGAGCCCAGGAGTTCCAGACCAGTCAAGCCAACACAGTGAGACCCCATCTCTACAAAAAAAAAGGAAACAGATAAATAAAAATTAGCTGGGTCCAGTGGTACATGCCTGTAGTCCCAACTACTAGGAGACTGAGTTGGGAGGATTGCTTGAGCCAGGGAGATCAAGGCTGCAAAGAGCCATGGTCACACCACTGCACTCTAGCCTGGGTGACAGAGTGAGACCCTGTCTCAAAAAAAAAAAATTTTAAAAAGACAACCCAAGTTAAAAATGGGCAAAGAATCTTCAATAGGGACTTCTCCAAAGAACATATACAAGTAGCCAAAAAGCACATGAAAAGATGCTCAATATTATTTGTCTTCAGGGAAATGAAAATTAAAACCAAAATGAAATGCCACTTGACACCCACTAGAATGGCTATAATCAAAAAGATGGACAGCTAGACGCAGTGGCTCCCACCTGTAATCCCAGCACTTTGGGATGCTGAGGCGGGCAGGTCACCAGAGATCAGGAGTTTGAGACCAGCCTGGCCAACATGGTGAAACTCCATCTCTACTAAAAGTACAAAAAATTAGCCAGCGGTGGTGGTGCATGCTTGTAATCCCAGGTACTCAGGAGGCTGTAGCTGGAGAATCGCTTGAACCCAGGAGGTGGAGGTTGCAGTGAGCCGAGATCGTGCCACTGCACTCCAGCCTGGGTGACAGAGGGAGACTCCGTCTCAAAAAAAAAAAAAAAAAAAGGATGAACAATAACATGTGTAGAGGAGGATGTAGAGAAACTTGAACCCTCATAAACTGTTAATGGGAATGGGAAAATTGTGCAGCCACTGTGGAAAATGGTCTAGCAATTCCTCAATAGTTTATACACAGAGTTACCACACAATCCAGCAACCAGCAGCCACTGCTAGGTATACCCCACGCAAAATGAAAACACACCCACATGAAAAGTATATATACAAATGTTTATATCAGGATTTTTCATAGCAGCCAAAATGCAAAACGAACCCATAATGGTCATAAACCGATTAGTGGTTGAATAAAAAGTGGTATATTCATACAATGGAATATTATTCAGAAACAAGAAAGAATGAAGTACACATATACCACAATATGGATGAACCTTGAATATATTATGCTAAGTGAAAGAAGCCATTCACAAAAGACCAAGTATTATCTAATTTCATTAACAAAAGATCACATACTATAGGATTCTATTTCAATATGACTACATATTGTAGAAAATGTCCAGAATAGGCAAATCCATAGTGACAGAAGTAGATTAGTAGTTGTCTAGGCTTGGCAGATGATGGAGGGTTAGCTAAGGAGTTGCAGGGTTTGGGGGGTGCTAGTGAAAATATTCTAAAATCAATTGTATTGATGGTGTACATGTCTGTGAATACATTTAAAGCCAATAAGTAGTACACTTTATATGGGTAAATACAGATATGTGAAATGAATCACTCAAGCTGTTAAAACATCTTAAAAATAACAATTATTTACAACATCAAGGGATAAAGAAAGAAATACTATGCTAGCACTAATCAAAAGGAAGCTGGAGTAGCTATATTAATTTCAAACAAAGATGACATCAGAACAAGTAAAATTATCAGGGACAAAGAGGAGCATTAATGATAAGAGGTCAATTCTCCAAGGGGATAGAACAATCCTGGTGTATATGCTCCTAACAATAGTGTCAAAATGCATGAGGCAAAAACTGATAGGACTTGCAAAGAGAAATAGACAAATCCATCATTATATTTGGAAACTTCAACATTACTCCTTCAGTAATTAACAGGTTAAGCAGGCAGAAAATCAGCAAGAGTTGCTCTGGACAGCACCATCAATCAACTTGATCTCATTGACATTTATAGAATACTCATTTCAATAACAGCAGAATACACATTTTTCTCAAGGTCACATGGAACAGTCACCAAGCTAGAAAACATTGTACCCATAACACACTTTAATAAATTTAAAAGAATAGAAATTATATAGTTTAGGGTAGCTGTAACAAAGTACCACCAAGTGAGTGGCTTAAAACAACAGAAATTTATTGTTCCATGGGTCTGGAGGCTAGAAATACAAAACCACAGTATCACCAGGACTATGTTTTGCTTGAAACCTGAAGGGGAGACTCTTTCTTTGCCTCTTTCTAGCTTCTGATGGTAACTGTCACTTCTTGACATTCCTTGGCTTGCAGCTGCATCACTACAACCTCTCTTTGCCTCTAATCATGTAGCATTTCCCCTGTGTGTTTCTGTCTTTGCATGGCATTCCTGCTTTTCATTAAGACTCCAGTAGTATTGGATTTGGGCCACCCTAATGACCTCATCCTAATGTAATTACATCTGTAAAGACCATATTCACAGGTACTGGGGGTTAGGAATTCAATATATGGTAGGGAGGGGGAGGTGGCACACTTTAACCTATAACAGAAATTATACAAACTGTGGTCCCAGACCACAATAAAACTAAACTAAAAATCAATAACAAAACAGCTGGAAACCCACAAAATATTTGCAAATTAAATTCATACTTCTAAATAATACATGGATCAAGTAAATAATTAGAGGAATTAAAAAAACATTTTGGGCTGGACGCGGTGGCTCATGCCTGTAATCCCAGTACTTTGGGAGGCTGAGGAGGGAGGATCATGAGGTCAGGAGATCGAGACCATCCTGGCTAACACAGTGAAACCCCATCTCTATTTAAAAAATACAAAAAATTAGCTGGGCATGGCGGCGGGCGCCTGTAGTCCCAGCTACTCGGGAGGCTGAGGCAGGAGAATGGCATGAACCCAGGAGGCACAGCTTGCAGTGAGCCAAGATCACGCCACCGCACTCCAGCCTGGGTGACAGAGCGCGACTCCATCTCAAAAAAAGAAAAAAGAAACATTTTGAACTAAATAAAATTTGAAATATAACTTATCAAAACCTGTGGAATGCTATGAAAGCAGAGCTTGGAGTGCTTAGCATTCAATGCATGTATTAGAAAAGAAGAAAAATCTAAACTCAATCTAAATGTCTACCTTCAGCAGCTAAAGGAAAAATATTAAACTTAAAGAAGGCAAAAGAAAAGTAACAATAAACATTAGAACATAAATCAATGGAACTGAAACAGGGAAACAATAGAGAAAATCACAGAAACCAGAATCTAGTTAAAATCGATAAACTTATAGCTATGCTAACCAAGAAAAAGAGAAGATCCAAATAACCTGTTCTGTGTTCTTTTCTGTGATGGTCAGGTGTGGCCATGAGAGGAAAACAACGTTTGTTATACTCACAGGTTCTAGAAATAGAAAGCATGCCATGTCATATAGGGTTACATGGGGAAGCCTTGGGGTAGTCAGGAGACAGAAAACAGGAGCAAGAGAAAAGCCTGGACTAGAGCCTCTATTGGAGTTTCCACAGGAAAAGCAAGGTAGGGCAGAGTAAACCAATTAGGATTGGCTAGTATGAATAATTTCAGATGGCCTCGTAGTATACAGGTTGTCCTTAGTTATCTGGTACATAGCTCTGCAATGGCTAAGACAGAGGAAGGCCTGTTGTATATGGGCCAGACTGAGAAGGTAAGGCTTCATATTCGCTTTTTACATATCAAAGCCATGCTCCCTGGCTAAGCCCTTTTGCTTAGCTAAGAATTGGCTTGCCCCAGGAGGGAGCAGTTTTTCCCAAGCCAGAAAGGATTTTTTTAAGATGTCAAAACATCATAATATACAGAAAATTTAAAAATCTAAACAATACAGTACCAATATTAGAAATGGAATATAAGTCATCATCAGTTGTCCCATGAAAATATAAAGGATAATAAAGGAATACTATGAACTCTATACCCTAACATTTAATAAATTAGATGAAATGGACCAATTACTTGAAAGATACAAACTACCAAAACTCATGCAAGGAGGAATAGATAATCTGAGTAGACAAGGACATTGAGTCAATAACCTTCCAAGAAAGAAATCACCAGTTCCAGATGGTTTCTCTGGTGAATTCTAACATACATTTAAGGAAGAAACACCAATTCTACATAATCTTTTTCTGGAAAATAGAGGCAGAAGGAACACTTCCCAACTCATTCTATGAATCTAGCATTACCCTAACACTAAGAGCAGTTAAAGACATTATAGGAAAACTACAGACTGATATCCGTCATGAATATAGATTTTTAAATCCTTAACAAAATTTTAGCCAATATAATCCAAAAATGTCTAAAAAGGATTATGCAACACAATGGAGTGGGATTTATTCTCAGTATACAAGGATGGTTCAATATTCTAAAATCAATGAATTCAGCACATCAAGAGGATAAAGAAGAAAAATTATATGATCATATAAATTCATGCAGCAAAAGTGTTTGATGAAATCTAGCACCCTTGAAGGTACAAACTCTCAGGAAACTAGGACTAGAGGGAAATATGCTGAAGTTGATAAAGAACTTCCACAAAATATCTACAGCTTAATGGTGAGAAACTAGATTTCTCCCTAAGATCAGGAACAACACAAACATGTCCTTTATCATCATTATTATTTAATATTACATCTGAAGTTCTAGCTAGTGCAATAAGACAATAAAAGGGAATAAAGAGTATACAGATAGGGAAGGAAGAAATAAACCATCTTTGTGTATAGATGACATGAATGTCTATAAAGGAAATTTTTTTAAAAAGGAAAATCCGAAAGAAGAAATAAAACTCTCCTGTAACTAATAAAATGATAAAAATAAAATTTGTGGATTCATAGAATGGACAATATGATAGTATTCAACCTTAAAAAGGAATGAAATTCTGAGACATGCTACTACATAAATGAACCTTGAAAGCATTTTGCTAAGTGAAATAAGCCAGACACAAAAGGACAAACATTGCGTAACTCCACTTATTCAAGGTGCCTAGAAATGGTTAATTCACAGAGACAGAAAATAGAGTTTACCAGGGACTAGGGAGAGAGGAAGTTAGAGAGTTATTTTTTCATGTACAGTGTTTCCGTTTGAGATGATGAAAAAGTTCTGAAAATGGATAATGATTAAATTATTGCACAACTTTGTGAATATATTACACTTAATACCACCAAATTGTATATTAAAACATGGTTGACATGGTAAATTTTATGTATATTTTACCACAATAAAAATTTCCAGTAGACGGGTATCCTATAAAATATCCAACCAGTACTCCTCAAAATTGTCAAGGTCATCCAAAACAAGGCTGTGAAACTGTCACAGCCAAGAGGATTTTAAAGAGACATAACAGCTTTGTAAAGTGATTATATTAGTCTGTTCTCACACTGCTGTAAAAAATACCCGAGACTGGTAATTTATAAAGGAAAGAGGTTTAATGGACTCAAAGTTCTGCTTGACTGGAGAGGCCTCAGGAAACTTACAATCATGGTGGAAGGGGAAGCAGGCATGTCTTACATGGCGGCAGGAGAGAGCAAGTAGGTGAAAGAGGAAATGTCAGACACTTATAAAACCATCAGATCTCATGACAGATCACTCACTATCATGAGAACAGCATGGGGCACACCACTCCCACGATCCAATCACCTCCTACCAGGTCTCTCCCTCAACACGTGGGGATTATGGAGATTACAATTCAAGATGAGGTTTGGGTGGGAATACAAAGCCTATCAGCATATCAATGATATACTGGACCAAACCCTAGAATAGGAAAAGACACAGTAAAAAACAAGGAATTCTGAATAAACCTTGGACTTCAGTTAATGTATCAGTAATGTACTAATTTCAACAATTTAACCATATTAATGTAAGATCTTAATAACAGGGAAAACTAGGTGCAGGGTGCATGCGAACTCTATGTATGATAGTCTTAGTTTTTCTGCAAATGTAACACTTCTAAAAAAATAAATCTTTTTTTAAAAAAAAGTTAAAAGGGGTTTTTTTCTTCAACAAAATTGTGAGCTAGATGATCTGGGACACCCTTCCACTGCACAACCACCAAATTCTGAAAAAAAAAAAAAATCCTTATATGCATTACTGAACTTGAAGAAAGCAGGAGAAATTTCCATGTGTCCTCCTGATCTCTCATTCTCCAGATCTCTTCCCCACAAATAAACAAAACCTTCTGATAGTATGCAGTTAAGAATAAAAACATTAAGCTGAGAAAATGCCCAGGGAATTGTATTCAGAAAACAAGGTTTACGCCAACAGCAATATGGAAGAGCTGAATCTGAGACCTCTGTGCTAAGTTAAAAACCAAAAGAAGGTACAAGTCGTTTAGACTGGTAGTGCCCCAATGGTCGTAGGAGATTCAAACACAAATCTTCTTCAAGAAAACGTTTCTAGTTAAGCCCACTAGATTCCCAGGTTAAGATTAAGCAAATGTGAGTTCACCATCAAAAATTACCAGACATAAAGGAAGTAAGTCACCATAAGTGCAAAATTAGAAGAAATAACA